>NW_010408703.1:51502-69002 GCF_000710305.1 Buceros rhinoceros silvestris | reverse complement strand
ACTGGTTTTGGTACTGCGCAGTTAGTGTTAGCATAGTTTTGTGCTGAGGAAGTTGAGGGAAAGCAGGGGTAAGACGTAAGGCTGTGTTACTTGTTCTGAAGCTCTTAGATATCCATTTCCTTTATACATGCTCTCTTTTCCTGATTCAGGAAAGTCATGCAGAAGTATGGTGGAGCATAGCTGTATTTTCTCCATTTTGTTTGGTACTGTTTGTGATGACTGACAGCAGCGTTGAAAGGGTGACATTGGATTTCATTCCTTAAGGATGGTGTGGATGGTTGTCCTAATGGTACAGCTTTGTGGCAAAGATAGTGCTTACGCTTCATCTTGATTAATGCAGAAAACATCAGCTGTGTCTTACTTTAAAAAGACATGTAAGCATAAGAGGAGTGAGAGGTCAGCTCAGATATGCTGAAATAAATACTTCCTGGAGTAAAACATAATTAAACATCTGAATAAAAATCTGAATTTTTTTAGAATATAGGTTTTGCATGTTGTGTTTCAGCATGAAAAAATTAAGTATCTTTTGTGATAAAATAGCATATGATATAAACTGATTTTGCCTAGTGAAAGAAGAATCCATTATTATCGTAAGCTAGACTTCATAATACAGGCAGAATCTAACCTAAGATGCTTCAACCTGGGAGAGAGGTACTCAACGTGTAGATGAGATAGACTGTGAAGAGGGTCAACATTATGTGTACACTGAGATGATTGTCTTGTGGGTATTTTAGTTTTAGACATATGGTTCAAAATAGACTTTAGGAAGTGAATATTCATGGAACTCTTTGAGATGAATTACTATTTCAGTTTGTGAGATCAAAGATCCACGATGTTAATTCTGAGACACAAGGTATGGGAGAATATGTTGCTGCCTTTTAGCGTGTAACTTCTTTTTGTTTTTCCGAATTGCATATTTTCTTCTTTCCTATGAAACTGAGCTATATGCTTCTTACAGAGCTTGGATGTTGGATGTTTTATGAAGTCTTGAAAAACAAGATTGTGCTTTTTTTCTGATTGTGTTAGGAATTTTTTAATCAGAGCTCCCTTATAGTCCAAAATATTTACCATTTTGGCCTTGCTGATAGTAGTGTTTCTCTTAGTTCTTAGATTACAAGTAAGAGTTCAAAGAGTTCAGATGTAAAGCTAGAAAGTGAAAAACCAAGAAAAGGTTGCATTTCTTTCCAAGGATCTGATGAAATTGCAGTTCTTTCTTCATGCATAAATCTTGGAACTCTGGGTTCTTCATAGAGTCATATTTTGTACAGAATAAATTGAGGTTCTCATAATAGCCAAATCTTTTCACTAAATAATTTGGGTTTGGTGATTTTTTTGCTCTTAACCAAGGATACCTGGAACATAGAAGTGTAGTAATATAAAGTTAAATAGACATGAATCTGAAACAAAAGACCAGAGAGAGGAATTTCAATCATCTTTCTGTCTTTGGAAGATCTTTTTCAAATCTAAAAAATTCATGTTTAAAAATTCTCTTGATATTTGAGTAAACAAATTCCTCTAGGGTAGGAAATTCATCAAATAGTGAAGGATATGTTAAATTTAACAGAAAATGGTACACAGCTCTTCTTAAACTGGAGGCAATTGATAAGCAAAGCTTCAGTATTTAAATGCCATCATCAGGTTACATTAGTGTTCTTAGAATTTCTTGAACTCAAGAAACTTCACGTGCATCCTTTTAAAAATGGAATAGATTTTGAGAATATCATCATTGTTATCATCATGGCTTGGCTTTGCAAACGAAGATTTGGGAAGGGTTTTCCCCACGCTTACTGCAAGTGCGCTGATGGTTGCTACAGGGCTTTGCAAACGTGAGTAAACCCTTCCGGCCTGCGCAGTGGATTTTTTAGGTAAGACACAGCGTGCGTGGAACTGGCCCCACCCTTTACACCTGAGGTTCATCTGCCAGGGCCTAGCGAGCTTGGACGGTGACAGCGAAGTCCTCAGGTCATAGGTTTGGTTAGAGTATCCTTCTCTGAGATGATGGATGCCTTACAAGGCTAAACGAGCTCCATCTGCCCGGGTTTGGGTTAGAGTTGTCCTTCTCCCAGGATGGCTGCCCGAAGGCTAGTGAGCCCATCCTGCCCGCGGACACACTTTGTCTGACCCTTCAGCTGAGACCTGTCTGGCCTGGGAGACCCCACCGGAGGCACATACCACCACCAGCACAGCTCTCAACCTCACAAGGGCACGCAAGCTCCTTCCGCACAGCAAGGGGGTGCCCGTGAAAGAGTGAGGATATCATAGACCCAAATTATATAGCAAGATCGGATCTGCTGATTATTTTGAGGGTAAAAAGAAGCATTTTGTAGTTATAAGTCAAGATCTAAGACTGGTTTTGTTTGGTTTAGTTTTCTGAGGAGTATGTATCTGTATGCATATGCACAAAGATTGCTGTAAAAGTTTTATTAGGAACTGTGCCTTTACAGTATTTTTGATTTGAAATATTTATCACTGCATAGTAATTTCTAGAGATCTCCTTGTGGAGAGAAAAAGAGCAGAGGGGGAAGAAAAAGCCAAAATGAAGAATACTGTTCATATATTGGTCCTATTAAAGTTAATATTAGGACTTGACTGACAGAGAGGAACAATGTTTTAATACTTGCTCACTTAATTCTGTGACTCTTAAAAGGATTTTCATTTCAAACTACTCTGTATTTCCTTTTTGAAAGAAATTAAATAGTAGTGGTACAATAAGAAGTTAGTTGGTAGGTAAATTTGTGTAATTCTCGTGGTTTAAAAGACAGCAACATTTAACAACTGGAGACTTTAAAGTAACAGTAATATGAATTTGAAAGATTTCAAGAGTGAAGGTTTTTAGTGAAGAGTGAAGTTACACGTAGGCGTCTTTTTTTTTTACATGCAGATGAGAAATCAGTAAAATGGGACAAGTTGGTAGGTGTATTTCTTAATCAGACTAAATTTCGAGTAAAAAAAGAAGTAATTATGTAACTGAAGTATAACTATGTTTCCCCTATCTACTGCCACTATTTCTGTCTTCTAGGTTTTGTTGGATTTTTTTTTTTTTTCTTATTTTTAGAGTGCTAAGGTTTTGGTCAAATGAAGAAAAAAGTCCAGTTGTCTTGTAAATATTCTTTTCAGTCCATGGCTTGTTTATTCATTTTTCTATTTTCCTTTTTTTCCCCTCTGTGTAGAGTTTTTGTTCTAGTTATAAACTGGCCTTTGCTGATCGTAGGTGAAAATTACATCTGCTTGCAACTACATATGGCCTAAATTATGCAAAATGAGCAACAGAAACCATTTGAAGAACAGTCAGCAAAAGCATGGGCAACTTGTACTCTCTGACAACTTTCCTGTGCTTCTTTGGTGTATGAGCAGTTGCACCTTTTCTGAAATAAACTCTTGGTATTTCTAATTTGGAATTTATTTGTAGAAAGTGTGAATTTACATGTCATAAAAAGTATCATATTCTGCATATAAAGAAATAAACTGGCTATGCTTATTGATCTGTTTCTGTCAAATGCTAAGCTTATTAGTGTGTTTGCTTGATTGATTTTAAGCAACTTTGAACCATCTTGTTTCTTGATTGGCATGAATTTGGACTTCTGGTTTGCTTAACCTTTTTACACTGCCTTCTCTGATATTTTATCAGTATACCAGACTTGTTTTGTTTGGGACATACCAGTATTGAGATACCAATTGAGATAATAGGAACAAGTGATAACTGTACCAAGTTCTTTCCTTTCTACTGAAATGAGTATTTGTCTTAAAAATGTGATCATTGCACACTTGCAAGGAAGGCAGGTTGTCAGAACTTCACTAATTAGAGGAAGTAGGTGTAAAATACTACTTTTGGTCAGCCTCGAGAAAGTTGTCTTCTGGATCAAGCTTTACTGATTGGAGATTTTTCTGTTTCCTTAGCTGCTCATCATTGCTGTCAGAACACCACTGGCAATAGGGGTTTCATGAATTTGCCTTAATCAGTGCAATACAACGTCAGCTGGGTCAGTTCAAGCCACTTGCATTGACTTTGTAAACTAACCTGCCCTTTTATTTGTGCAGTTGATTACAGAGAGGGATTGCACCATCTTTTCTTTCAGCAATAGTGCTGGGGTGCTAACCTCTAGGTGCCTGAATGCATTGACCATCTGGGAATTATATTATCTTTGTCTAACACAGCTGTTGCAAGGTAAATGGCTTTCCCAGCTTAAAGCACGGTGGAGGAGGTTTGAACTAAAACATTTCACTTTGTGATTGCCATAGAGCGCCTCAGCAGACACAGTTGCTAATGCTAAACTGGCAATGTTTTGCCTTGTGGTTATAATGTAGTGGGATGTGATCACAGGCAGTTAATGAAAACTCAACTGACAAGGAGTAATTTATCAAGCCATAGTAACTTGACCATGCTTCATCATGTGTACTGTACACATGATGCCTGTATTGGACATCAGGGATATATGACTTAGAGATAGCTGGTACCAATGAAAATGTGTTTTGGTCCGAACAAGTTTTGTAAGGGATCCAAAGTGAGCGATGTGCATCAGTGTTGTTTTGTGTCAAGGAATTGTTGTGAACAGAGAGATAGCTGGAAGGGGTCCTGGAGTTCAGTGGCTTCAGGAAATGACATAACTGCCTTGAGTAACACCAATCTAGAATTACCATCTCTTTTTTCTGTATGTCTTCAGCTTGACCGCAAGATTTGTGCTGTCTGAGTTTATGGACATAGTGGATACATGTTGTAGATTTACATTAAAGAGCTACTTATCTGAGGCAGTAATTAACGAAGAATATCTTTATTGACAGAATATGCAGTTAAAGATTTTGGTTTTTTTTTAAATGTTTGACAGGCCACTGGTAATTACCAACTTGAAATTCCACCAGAAACAAGTCTCTGAGATAAAATGTTTTCTCAGCAAATTTTGATAGCATGTGAGATACAAAATACCATAGTAGAATAAGTTGCTGCAGAAAAAACATCTGTATAAAACAATGATTGCTAAGCCTGTAAATTTGGATTAGGAAAATAGGGTGGTACTGGTGTGAAAATGCTTGTTTAACACTTTGGGATCTGGTTTTGATTATGGATTCATGAATCATTTACAAAACCAGCATTATTTACAGCTCTCACAGGTTTCTGTAATATCGCTAATGTAGTGTTTCACTTGGCACTTTTTTCTAAACGCTTTCTTACGCTTCCGATTTTTTCTTACTAATGTATATATCTGTACTGTCATTTTCTAGGTGTTTCAACAGCCTTATTTAAGAGAGCTAGAGTATCTCACTACTATGCAAAAATCTGAAATTGAGCTTGTCCAGGAAAAACTGAAAAAAGTGAGTCTTAACCTAGCAGAGCATAATTTGTACATTACAGATACTTTGGAAAGCAACAATATAAGGACTGGAAGAAAACATGAGGTAGGGTAGTTTTATTGTCTTCTATATTTGTGTCTAAGTCAGGATAGTAATGCAAAACATTTTTGCTCAAGGGTCCAGATAATAATTTTAATATCTGTTGATGCTACTTATAATTCTGGAAGCTTGTTTGAATGGTTCTTGTGTTATCTGCCAAAGACTTGTTAAAATAGCTGTTGGGAGTAGAAGGTTTTACCTTATTAAATACTGGATAAGGGAATTTTAATTAAATGAAATATTTGAAGGATAAATTCTTTGTAGGTTTGTTTAAATGAATATTTATCATTTGTTTTGTGATGTTTATCAGAATGACCATGTTCACCTGGAGGGAAAATGAGAAAAATATAAA
The DNA here is from genome assembly GCF_000710305.1 of Buceros rhinoceros silvestris. Lineage (NCBI taxonomy): Eukaryota > Metazoa > Chordata > Aves > Bucerotiformes > Bucerotidae > Buceros > Buceros rhinoceros. The sequence continues at coordinate 63,265 of NW_010408703.1, read as the reverse complement.
TGGTTATTATTATCATTTTATAAATGAAAAAAAATGTGCTTTTTTTCCCCAAATTTCTTTTTTTTTAAAGTATGATGTATTTTTTCTAAGAAGAATGAGATCAACGTCCTTTTGAAGTTTATTCTTCTGACTTTTTATTACTCTGTGTAGTACTGGACTGCCTCGTTTATCATTACTAGCTGTTAAATTTAGGCCCCAGGTAACAGTAACAGCTATAAGCTATAGCTAATGAAATAGATCTGTAAATAATTCTGTGGCTTAAATGGATTTATTAAATCAGCTGAAGTTATAATGTTTTTCAATGTGTTCAGTTTCTTCCTCATCTAATTTTTTTTTTAATTGTGAACGTATACACTATAGGAAACTCGGAAGAGATTTCTGTACCAAGGAAGCAAATAGGAACGTGCTTCTGTGTGATAGAAATAGTATACAAGGGCAGACTATCATATCATATTCTGCTTCCTTAGAAATCTCCTGGTTTTTCACATTGGTATCTCATAACAGAATCACAGAATCATCTAGTTGGAAGACACCTTTAAGATCATTGAGTCCAACTGTTCAGCCTGCACTGTCAGGTTCCCTAAACCATGTTCCTCAACACCACATCCACATGTCTTCTAAACACCTTCAGGGACTGGGACTCCACCACTTCCCTGGGCAACCTGTTCCAATGCTTAATGACTCTCTCTGTAAAGAAATTCTTCCTAATATCTAACCTAAATTTCCCTTGATGCAACTTCCCTTTCATCCTGCCATTCGTAACATGGAAGAAGAGACTGACCCCCACCCAGCTCCCCACAGTGTCCTTTCAGGTAGTTGTAGAGAGCGATGAGGTCTCCCCTAGCCTCCTCTTCTCCAGACTAAACAATCCCAGTTCCCTCAGCTGCTCCTCATGAGATAGGTTCTCTAAACCCTTCACCAGCTTTGTTGCCCTTTTCTGAACCTGCTCCAGCACCTCAACATCCTTCTTGAAGTGAGGGGCCCAAAACTGGACACAGTATTCAAGGTGTGGTCTCACCAGTGCTGAGTAGAGGGGGTCAATCACTTTCCTCTTCCTGCTGGCCGCACTATTTCTGATACAAGCCAGGATGCCATTAGCTTTCTTGGCCACCTGGGCACACTGCTGGCTCATATTCGACCAGCTGTCGACCAACATTCCCAGGTCCTTCTCTACTGTGCAGCTCTCCAGCCACTCCTCCCCAAGCCTGTAACACTGCAGAGGGTTGTTGTGGCCCAAGTGCAGGACACGGCACTTGGTCTTGTTGAATTTCATACAAGTGGCCTCACCCCATCGATCCAGCCTGTCCAGATCCCTCTGTAGAGCCTCCCGACCTTCAGGCAGATCAACACTAGCTCCCAACTTGGTGTCATCTGCGAACTTACCGAGGGTGCACTCGATCCCCTCATCCAGATCATTGATAAAGATGTTGAAGAGAACAGGCCCCAAGACTGAGCCCTGAGGAACACCATTGGTGACCGTCCGCCAGCTGGAGCGAACTCCATTCCCTACCACTCTGGGCCTGGCCATCCAGCCAGTTTTTTATGCAGTGAAGTGTCCACCCATCCAGGCCACAGGCAGCCGCTTTCTGCAGAAGAATGTGATGAGAAACTTATTAAAGTCCAGATAAACAACATCCACAGCTCTCCCCTCAACCACTAAATGGGTCACCTTGTCATGGAAGGAGATCAGGTTGGTAAAAACAGGACCTGCCCTTCAGAAATCCATGTTGACTGGGCCTTAACGTTTCCTTTGAAAACTGTATGGCTTGTTCTTTCTCAATATCTTGCACTGTATGCTATTTTTGAGAAAAGCATATTTTAGAACATCTGTTTAGTAGTATGTGGTGGCGCTTCTATGAAAATGTGTTTACAAAAAGACAAACTGCTGCGCAGGCAGTTTAGAGTGAAGAATAGAAGGTGAGATACAGCCCTGCAAACACCAAGGTCAGAGAAAGAGGAGATGGAGAAGGTTCTCCAGTTGCTGGAGCAGGTATTTCCCTGCAGCCCACGGACAGGACTGCCATGGAGCACAAGTCCACACTACAGCTTTTGGAGAAGCCCGCACAAGAGCAGATGGATATTCCCTCATAGAAACTGTGGTATGTGGAGAGGAGTCCATGCTGGAACAGGTTCTTCCAAAAGGAACTGTGGTCCATGGAGGACCCACTCTGGAACAGGTTTATCCCACACTGGAGCAGAGGACAAGTCTGAGGAGGACAGAGTGGCAGTGAGGAAAGTGTGATCGAGAAGAGCTGTTATGGACTGATTGTAACCCCCATTTCCCAACTCCCTTCACTGCTCAGGAGGAGGTAAAGGAGCCAGGAGTGAAGGACTGAAGTTGCCTTGGAAGCAGGGTGGGGAGAAGGTTTTGGTTTAATATTTTCTTTTATTTCTTACTACTCAAATCTATTTTGTCAATAACTTAAGTTAATTTTTCCAAAGTTGTGTCTGCACGTGATTGTGAATGGTAAGCAATCTCCGTTTCTTTGTCTCAGCCCATGAGCGTTTTCACCCTATTTGCTCTCTGCCCTGGTGAGGAGGGAGAGAGAGCAAGCGGTTGGGTGGGTATTAAATCACCACAATGGCATTTCTTGTTTCCTTAGAATAATCTGAGAGAGCTGTGTTTGTCATTAAGTGATCACCATGTCATGAGTAAAGCAGTCACACTTCCTTGAATAAATACAAATTTTGAAATTATATTCTAGAGAATCTTTTCGTGTTTTGATATGTAGACCCTTGTTCAGCTTCAACAGTATTTCTCTGATAAAAAAGTTAACTGTGTACTGTCTTCAGTGCTGTATCCTGGCAATGATCTGTTCTGTGTGTGCACCAAATTTCTCAAAGACACTTCAGTAAGATTTCTGATTCCCTTTTATTACCCTCACCCCTCGTCTTTTGGGGTTTTTTTTACTTTTTTTTTCTTCTTTTTTTTTTACTTTTTTTCTTTTTTGTAATTTGTTTTGAGACTCCATCCAACCAACACAAAACTTGTTGGATTCAAGAACATGATTATTTCCACCTTCATCCCATAGTGTCTTTGATGGTGCAGATGGGTAACAGAAGGTTGTTTAGAAAAGAAACATCCTTTATTTTTCAGCTTACTGTGCCTCCAGTAACAGTTACTGTGTGTCACATCCACTTACCAGCTATTTCTTTACATTAAACCTTTTGTAACCAAGTTTCATATCTATTAATATTACAAAACCTGTTTATTTGTTTTTCTGCTGTTTGGCTTAGTCTTTTTTAAACATTTTTCAGATCATTTGATGAAAAATCTCTTGTTGTTACCCTTTACTAACTTGGATTAACATTCTTTACACAGAAAACTGCACTTTTTCTTTCTCCTAAACATGTAGGAAATGTTCTAAACATTACAATTTTATTATATATTTTATACTAGTATGTTTAATTTTACTGTTGAATTAGATTTAAAATTACGTTCTTAAACCCGGCAGCAGCAGCAGCAAAGTTTGCAGTTGTGAGAAGGGTATTACAAATGTCCTCTACCAAACTGCAACAGCCCCAGGCGATCAACAGAGTATTTTACTACACAGTCTTTTCTGTCTTGGTAGGAAAATTAAACTGTTTGCCTTCTTAGCAAAGACTGCCTTCAAACTACCTATGTGCATCTGTAAAGCCCAGACCCAGTTCCTTCTTTCTAGTATGATCACTAGACAGCTAAAAATGTATTCAAGCAATAGAATGTTTTTTAAGGCACGTCACCAATCCCACCTGTTCTCACAGGGAATGATTTCCTTGTCCATGAACAGTTAGAATTTTTCAACATTTTTTTCCACGAGAGCACAAACCCAGGTAGCTATATATAAAGTCTTAGGGGTTTTTTCTTTCCTTTTGGAAACCCAAGTGTTTTAAAGTGAAAGTGTGTTAATAGAGTGTCTTGTAAACATTTAATACTGGACAGTAATGGTCAAAATAAAAACTGCCAGTTGCTAATTAAGATTCTCTTTAAGATTAATTTAATGGAATAGTGAAACTGTTGAAATGTATGGTATTCAAGAAGCCTTTATCCTGAATTACTTTTATTGTGTATCAGTTATTTTACGCTGAAAATGGCAGCGTGCAACAACAATAATCACAATTAATCTTAAGTTTTTGTTTGACTTTATGTATTTGTGTAATAGCTTTTTACTTTATCAGTATTAATGTGCTAGCATTTTTCTGTCCTTAACAAAGTTATTCAGAAAATCAGAAAGTCTAATTTGATGAGGTCTTTTTTTCTTTGCCATAAGGACATATGACATAGAATGAACAAGAAAGCTGCCCAGTTTAAGTGTTACTTTCACATATTCTTTCTCCAGATTGCTATATGAAGCTGTACATAATATAAACACATATTCTTGTCTCTAGTTAGTCACATTATAGTTAATGACCATATGGTCATTATGGTATAAGATCTACTGTCTGTTGTATTTATATTCCTCAAGCATATTGTTCCTTCAACTTCACAGTGTGTTAAACTATTTCAAAGGGAAAAAAATCCTTTCCCTCTTGTTTCTGGTTGTCCTATCAAGTGTAACCTTGGACCCTTATAGAGCAATTAGACCAGCCTCTATCCCCTCCTTTGTAATGAGGTTTCTTGCATTTCTGAGTCTATAACCCTTTAGTCTTCCCTAATGGGACATCATTATTCTGAAAGAAACAATGTAAATGTAAATGAATATTCTCATTAACGAGTCACAGAGAAACCTTTAGTGGTAGCGCTGTGGTAATTCTGCTTGTTATTTCTCTGGTATTCCGTGCAGATTTTTTTTTTTTATAATTCATTATTAGTATTCAAAATTACTTCTTCTTTAATTCTGCATGTCTTTCATAATCTGGTGTTCCAACTAGTTCAACCATGTCCTTGTTTTATTCTCCAGGAACCACCTGTGAAACGTTCAAGGTCTCTGTCCCCAAAGAGCTCTTTTAGAGAGTCAGAGGAGCTAAGGAAGCTTAAAACAGCTGAAAGGAGAATTGAAAACTTGGAGAAGACACTACAGTTAAAGGTGAACATTAAAAAAATAAAGATAAAAAAACCCCTTTTAGCTATAAGCTTTCATAGATAAAGCTATACCAAAATAAACAGACATTTTAAAAATGCAAAATGCACGTATGATTATGGACTGTAAGTGTGTTAGCATAAGAGAGCACTCTCCATTAGTTTGCCTTTTCCCTTTACTGCTAGGAATCTTGTGTTGGTACTCCTGCAGTCCTGTGGAAGCCTGATCAAGCTGTCATCAATGGTTGCGCTTGTTAAATATGTTTTAAAAATTTATGGAGGGTACATATTCTAAGAAATTAGTATATTCATAGAGAAATAAAATGAAGCAGAAAGTACAAAGAATTTTTTTTTCATACAGTGAAGTAAATATTTTAAAATGCTGAAATCAATTGCTTGGAGCAGATTTAGCTTTTGTGCTTTTAGAATTTATGTGTCAGGAGTTGTTCTAACAAATGCGGTAAAAACAAACCCCAACATGCCCCCTCCTCAACCTTTGATAGAAAAGCTTGATTGAGTTTGTATTACAATTTCACTTTTTGTCCCCGTTTTATAGATTTTTGTTGGTTTGGGTTTTTTACTTCAAAAATAGTGCCTTTTGAATGACCTCTTGGTTACAATTTGCACTTCAGAATGCAACACCCAAACCCTGAGCCGTATTTTCTTAAATACTTAAAATTTGCACTCTTTTTCATTTTAATTTTCCTTCATTTTCTTTTCCTTTTCCTTCATTTTCAATTCCGTTTTCCTTATTCTTTTTTTGTTTTCTTCGTTGCTTATGTTTGTTCGGAGGTCTGGAATTTGAAAGATATTTTCAGTATATGTAGCCTAAAGCAGAAATGGTTATATTGAACATGCTGTGAGAATTGTCAGGTAAGTGGAAAAACTTTGGGAGCCCTCCAAACTATAGTCCTGAGTTCCTGCTTCGTGCTAAAAGACACTTATATGTAATAAGTCAATTTTAGAAAAAATATGAATGGCATTACATTTTAGCACAAATGTAGATGTTCATCACCCTGTATACTTGAGAGAGTTTAATAGAGCATCTTAACACATGTGGAGTATATGAACAGAAGATAGAATTTAGACTTCAATATAGTCTTACAGGCTGTCTCACTCCTTATTCCTGGGTTTTAGAGGATTAGTTTTCTTATGTTTTTGCTCTCTGTTGAGAAAGCTAAGACATGTCCTACCAGCTTTACCTGGGAACTGGCTTTCGGCAGGCCTCCTGTTATAGGCCTGACAAGACACTGGTGCTACAGATTATTCTGGCACTGTGGACTGCAGCTGCTCCACCCTTGGCAGCAAAGCTTACACATGCAGTGTGTGTGGTGGTTGTTTTAAACTGTAGAGAATTCCACATTTCTTTGTGTTTTATTTTGGAAAGAGGAGTGAAAACGAATGATTTTCTAACCAGATACAGAAGAGAAAGGACTGTTAGTCTCTCTGCATGACCTCATAACGTAATTTTTACTGATCACCATACTGCTATTGTCCTTTCTTCTGTTTCAACTTAAAGCATAATTTACCAAACTGCGCAACTTTGTTATATTGCGAGTGTGGAATCTCTGTTTGTCACAGCTCTTAATCCATGAGGTCGTTAGGGGCTAGGTCTTATTGCTCCCCTTGAAACTGAGTGTATGAACTCCTGTCATTTTCTCAAGGAAACCTATTGGTTTATTTTGCAGAATGCCTTAGCTGATTGAAAAGAAGCTGTAGAGGCCCAGGTCAACTTATTAAACACCTCTGTGGCAGTGCGTTCAGAATTCAGTGAAGCTGTTGCCAGCATGACAGTGAACTCAGCTGTCATAACATTAACATGGGAATAATTCTATTGATTTTGTATGATTTCTTTATATTAGCCTCTTCTCAGACATTGCTTCCAACAAAAAGTAACGCATGCGATCAACATTTTCGAAACTGTCACTTGCATTATTGCTTCCTCAAGCAAAGTGTTGACTATGTGATATACTTGAAATATACTTGCTCAGAAATATGCTTGCTCTATCAATAAACGTACTGATGATGCATATCCTGAAGATGAAATTGTGACTTTATTCATCAGTCCTTCTGAAAAAATGGTAACAGTTAAAAACAAAAGATGCACAGCTTTATGGGCTTTTCAAGAATAAAAATATTTGATGCCCCAGTCAGTGCTATAAAGAAAAAGGAAAGGGCAAGGTCCCATTCATAGGATTTTCCACTTCTCAGCTGACTCATTCTGGCTAAGGAAGTTGGCTCTACTGTCTTTATTGCAAATATAAGTAGGGTAATCATGTAAATTCAAAGTGTCTGTAGTTTTGATGCAAAATCGGCTTCATTTCTGCACTCCAGGACATACTAAAAAGTAGCAGAACATGCCTGTTGCACCCTTGTTTAGGGAAGAGTATTTCAAAGTAAATATTAGTATTTAGTGGATTTTGAATAACAATCTACTGTTAGTCCTTAAGAAGTGGCTGGGATTTTGATTACCGAGAGTTAAATATTTGAAACGAGCAAATCATATGTTTTCTTCTTTCATATAATGTTTCTAGGACCATGTTCCCTGGCACAGTCTAGAGGAGCCTTTAAGGTGAAAGTTTTCAAAAGCAATAGAAGATCTTCTCTTTGAATTTTCTCATCCTTTTGTTTAAAGGTCTAAATTTTGGAGAGAATTAAAGCTGGAATATGTCAATCAGTCTTTAAAGCCATCTTAATACTTTTTTTTATGTGAGCAAGGGCAAACTGTTATGATTAGCTTAGGTTTCATATATAGTCCCATTCTGTGTTCAGATGCTGAAAATAATATTATGGTTTTTCCACATAACTACTTCTGGAAAAAAGTAGTTTTTGTAATGGTCAGATTCCTCACTTCTTGTCAATTTAGGAAGAGTGGTCAAATTGAATTACTATGGGGTTTTTAATCAATTTCAGTTCAATTTTTACTGTAATTGAAGTTTTTACAGGTCAATTTCAGTAAAATTTTGAAGTAGTGATTAGAATCTTGTGGCCTGTCTGAACTGCCTGCAAATAACAAAGTTACTTTTTTCACAGGCAGTTGAGTTCTTCCTCCTGCCGATTGGGCTTTGTCCTTTTGTCTTCCATTATTGCATGGGAAGTTCTATCAAATGACATTGTAGAGCTGGAGAATAACCTGCAGATCCAGCACTGCTAGAGATGGATGTTCTGTCTCATTTCTGTCACTATGCAGAAAACTATATACGATACAGGTATTGAAATTAATGAGAAATTATTGCAAAAAAAACCCCATAGTTCAGAGAGAAATGGAACTAAGATGATAGAAATTACAGTATAAATTTAAAGTTCTGAAGTGCTTAATAATTCAAAAAAAGAGAGAGGTTAGTTAATTGTATAGTTCCTATTTCTGCAAGAGCAGAGCAACTGGTAAGGGAGGGAAGGGAATAATGGTAACAGAATAGATAGTGGAACAGGTAAGCAATAATGAAAAATGTAGATTCATAAATAGGAAAGACCAAATTCTATGCTTGGTTGCACCTCTGAAAGGGCACTAATAAACTTCTGAGTATTTATACTGAAGAGATTATTTTCCAGTACCTTACCAGACTTTATCAGTTTTCACCAGCAATACTAAAAAATCTCAAAACAGTGATTTCATGAACTTGTCTTGAAAACACAGCATCTATAATTGAATTCTTGCAAAAAAATTCTGTTCTAGTTTCAACCAAAGCTTGGTAATAGTCTCTGTGTCCTTTGTCATAAATCTATCTTGCTATTTGTGTGATTGGTTTTTATGCCATTTTAGTGTTTATATAAGCCACTTAAAAACATTCAAAGTACTTTTTAAGCAATTCTAAATTTATAAATTTATCAGTTTTAGAGGTAGTTTCAGGAAAAAAAACCTTGGGGAAATATTCAATGGTAAGGTCACTTTGGTACCTGTTTCTATTCCTGAAGCTGCTTTTTGTGTTGCCTGAGTCAACATTTTCATAAAACTTCTGGATTTTTATATATAATACTATATATATATACACACATATATATAATGTACGTGTCATAAAAGCTGGGCTCCATTTTAGAAGCCAGGCTCAGTCTAGGTACTTTGTAGTTAGCCCTACTGTAGAAATCCTTGCCATGTTTTTATGTTTTTATTATTGCTTGCAGCTTTGGCTATTGGTGTATCTTTATTTATTGGCTAATGCTGAAAAGACCTCCTTGCGTATAAGCAGCAAACACATGCAAATGAAGTATTGTGATTTACTTAGAGATTAAGGAACACGTTCTGTAGTTGCTTTACTAGCAGAACTCCCCCTGAACTGGAAACGAAGCACTGAAGGCAGATTTTACTACGGGATAATGCCTAGTGAATTCTTTACTGCTGTATGCCAGAATCTGACTTACTTTATACTGGGGAATGTCTGTTTCTTAATATTCAGTTTTTTCAGAGCACAGTATTGTCACTTACGAAAATCTGCTTTTAAACTTGCATGACATTATCCTGTAATGTAAATCAAGTTGTGTCTCACCGTTATGTATAAAGGTAGTATATGAGGGTTTTATGTGGTTTTGATTATATAAAAGCTGTTGCAAAATTTGTTTTTACTTTTTGTTACTTAACTAGAGGACACAGTCTGAGTCTTGTGAGTTTATATATGTATTTATAGATAAATTAGTATTTGAGGAAATCCTGAAGACGTTTAAAATTAGGAGGATTTATATGGACTTCTGTGTAGCCAATGTTTCTCTAGAAAATATGTAGATTAATTTAGCTGGAAGTTAGAAAAAAAAGTATTTTGGAGGAAAAGGCAGTACTTACAATCCTTTTTCAGTCTATGTATTTTTAGGTGTATTGGGCCAATGCATTCACAAGAGAAAAACTGGCAGTAGTAGTAAATTTTTTAAAACTTTCTTGGTAACATGAAAATGATATTTAAGAAGTAAGTTTTGCCAGATTAGAAAAATTTGCCAAAGTAGCAAAAGAAAAATTTGACTTTACTAGTTGTGATTCCTGTTTTTGCTATGTGGGTATCCGAGTCTCTTAATAAGAGCCTCAGAATAAACAGAACTTTTGTTTCATGTGACCTGTGTGATATCCTCTTACATTTTGCCCTCTTTATCTTGTGTTTCTGGTGCTACACAGACTCAAGAAACTGATGCGCTAAGAGCAGCCTATGAAGAAAGCAAAGAGAGGCTGCAGATGTTACAGACCAACTACAGCGCACTAAAAGAGCAATTAAAGCAGTGGGAAGAAGGCGATAGCAGGTAAGTTACGTAGCTCATTAAAAACATTTCCCTTACACAATAAACCTGAAGAGAAGTATTACACAGGTATTCAAAAGAGAATTTAATTTCAAGGAAGAAGTTGCTATCTGGTGATGAAGACTTTATCCTCTGTTAAAGCAGAATACATGCATACCCCTAGATGAGAAAAATCACGGTTGAAACCAAGAGCAAAATATATTGAGTGACACCTTGACTTATTTTATTTAGGATCTTATTGTGAGCCTGAGTACTGGACGAAGGTCTGCTAGGGCTGGTTGGTTATGCTTGTCTAATTCTCCAGTCGATTAATTTGTTGGCTGTTGTGTGCTCTTAATTTTCTATAATAGAACAATTGCTATTTATGTTTCAAATAAGTTTTTAAAAATAATTTTATTCAATAAAAATAACAGCTTCTCTAACATTTAGTGATTCAAAATTACCTGATGCTAATCCTAAAATCCCCTTCTTAATAGCAGATGTGCATGAAAAGCAGAGTATTTTCATCCGTTAAATGATTATAAAATCAGTTATTTCTGATCATTCTACAAAAATGTTGCAGTAACATATCTTTGTTAATGGAAAGAAGAAAGACTCTACCACATCAAAATTTAAAGGTTCTGTATGTAATTCTCCCTTAAATTCTACATAAAACAGTGAAAATTTTATGCAGAAATGCTTTTTTTCTAAGTTCTTAGCAGAGAGTTAGAATTTTTGGAAACTGGACACATTTGGAGGTATGAAGACATCACTCCACTTGTCAGACACTGCTGAGGTACAGTTTTTCAGACCCTCGTTCAAGAAAGTCACTTGAGCAGGTGTTTTCGTGCTTGTGGCTTTAATAGGACTTCACTGTGCACCTACAATTTAGTAAACACATGTTGTTTACTGAAGCAGTTATTCTTGTAATCAGAGCAATATTGACTGATCGTGACACAAACTTTGTAACTCTCTCTGACCAGCAAGAGAGCTGCAAAGCTGGTAGCCATTTAGAGTCCAGGGTGATACAAAACCTTCTACTGTGAATGGTAAACTGTCCCTCATGTAGAAGTAATGCTTTGGCCTACCTGAGAAGATCTGCATTGCTTTGTAATACTGTGGCATTTACTTAAGAATGGTTTGTCTTTTAGAAAGAAGAAAAAAGTGTAGATGAAAATAACGGAAAGGTACAAATTTGCTACAGACATTGGTAGAACAGGAAGATTTTTCTGAAATATCAAAGCATAAATTAAGAATATATTTGTTTAAATTAGAATCAAAATGTATTGTTTATTTATGAAAAATATGGATAATTTTATCTTCTAGCTCACCATTTTAAATTCAACGCAAGTTGGAAATGACTGAAACCTACTGGATAATAGTTACTTTATGCAATCAAATGATTTAATTTGTGTGTAAAGCTAAGTAGGCATTCATGGTCCACTGAGAGGCCAAGCTGAAAAGATAGAAAAACTCAACTGGATAAAGAAAGCAAAATTAAACTTGATACACAGTGAAGCACTGAGCATTCTGTCTGATCATACAGGAAAAACAAAGGGGAAAAAAAG
>NW_010408703.1:49906-51403 GCF_000710305.1 Buceros rhinoceros silvestris | reverse complement strand
GGAAAGAGAGACACAGCAACTGTTTCTGTTTAAAATAAATGAGACGAGCTTAAGTCCTGACAGGAATGTATGTGGGAGAATTACATATTGGGGAAAGTGTAATACTAAGTCTTTATCTGTTCATCTGATTTTTTCATCTATAATTAAGACGAGCTGAAAATTTAAGGGTTTTGATCATTTTTATCATAAGAACAGAACTGTATGAACTCATCATACTAAAAGAGGTTTGGCTTTCCTTTTGAATATGTTCAACAAAGGAAAATGCCAAGACAATAATAAAAACAATCCGTAAACTGCTGTTTTGGTATCTCAAAAAGCTTTTTATCACTGGTGTAATGTAAATTGTGCATTAAGAACTCAGTATTGGGTACTTACGTGGCACTTCTGATCCTCTGTAAGTGATGGAAGACCCCATTCTTTCCAATTCTTCGTAGATTAGAATTTGTTACTGAGATGGCAGCTGATGGGACCTAATCCACCTGTCAGTGTAGATACAACTTCCGCTGACATATGTGACTGCAGAGATGATGGGGGCCTTATGAGAGTGGTTACGTCATCCTCTGAGAGTTTATTTCCATGCCCAGTAGGAACTTAGATTGCAGAGAGTTTTAAATTAATTTTATAAAGAATTTTAATACAATTTTTATTTTTTGCATTATTAAGATAGATCAAATATTTTAATGACAGAAGAACTGTGAAATATTTTCGTTTACTTTTTTCATACTTCTAAATTCAGTATGCTTTTTCCTGATGCATCATCTTACTCACAGATAGCTTATTCTTTCAGTAGACTGTAGATCAACGGTCTGGTTTAGAGTGGATATTCGTACAACTTCCGGATTGGTATGCAGGGTCAATAGGGGAGCTGGTCGCTCTCTCATCCTTTTGCAAGAGATCGTGTGGTGGTTTCACCTTCATGCTTTCTCATATCAGTGTTTTAAGTAATGTTGACAGAATGAATGTGGGTGACACTGCTTGTCACATGTCAGTTGAAAGCCATAGTGCGATACCTGTCTGAAACTGCGTAAACTTTTCTATAATACAATATTTGAGGTTTCATGCCTCAAAAAATATATACATCATACAAGATTTATGTTCAGTAGATGTCATAGTTTAAATGTTGTCTTTTCTGAAAGCAAGGATGCTTTTATTCTTGTCCTAAAACATACAGATATTTGAAAACAAACACACACACACAACCTCTTTACTTGTAAACAGGACTGAAAGTAGGAAAAGCAGATACCAACATGGAGACCCCTGTCAGCTTTGTCAAGAGGATTCTGATGCTGTGTGGAACAAACTGGCTTTTTTCAAAAGGGAACACAAGAAGCTGTTGATGGAAAAGCGAGTTTGTTTCTTAAATGATGTTTACATAAAGAAATGTTCTGCTGGTTTGTCCAAAGGTAGTTCTTTGCAGGCCACATAAGAGGAATTCCTTGCAAATTTCCAGGATAAAAGCATTTTCTACCAAAAGCAGAAAAGGAAAACGTCAGCTCT
>NW_010408703.1:4199-49804 GCF_000710305.1 Buceros rhinoceros silvestris | reverse complement strand
CTTCCCCCCTTCCCACCTCCCCCCCCCCCCCCCACCCCTTTTTTTTTTTGTCCACTTAAATCAGTGACAAGTTACAAGTTTGCTAGCACTAACAGAAACTGTATTCCATGATCTAGGGATTGTGTTAATTAATGTGGCTCTCATCTGTTGGAGGTGTCGCTCTTCATTAGCCTGTATTTTACACACTGCCGTGCTTCATTTTTGGAATGAGGTGGTGAGGGGATAACCTAGCCAGCCATCCTTGTTTGATCTCTGTGATACATACGCAATGCAGAATGCCTCAGCTCTCTTGGTTCCCTGCCCTGTCCTGCTAATCCCAGCTGAGCTCATTATGGTGTAGCCTTGCTGCTACTCCTGGAGCCAGAGCTGTCCAAGCTAATTACGGGTAGCAGCAGAGCTGCCTGTTAAGGGTCTGGTGTGGATCTGCTAACATGGTCCTTGGTAGTGACCTGCAAAAAGCACGAGGGAGTTGCTCTCTTTATTGCTGTGCACAGCCTGTCCTTTGGGTTTAGTGCTGATCCCTTCACACAGCTCTTTTAGCTGTAGTAAGTGTAAAACTTGGTGAAGGAAACTCTTACTTTGGAAAACATACAGTTTGCTGCTTTGATCTCATAATTCATAGGCTATTATACTCAGCCAGACAAAGTAAGAAAATGTCCTTTTATACTAGACAAAGGAATTTAGTATGGTATAATTAGCCCTTTGCTGATATTTAACACTTTCTGTAAGTCAAGTTGATTTTTTTTTTTAATTTAAGAATCAAGACATCATAGAAGCTTTTATTCAGATTTCATTTTTGTCAGCTTTAAAGAAAATGTGTTTTCCCAGTGGGTCACAACGTAAACTGATTTTGTTGAGCTAACATGAAGGCTGCTCTCACAGAATTTCAACAACAGCAAATTGTTTTGTAGTATGTAAGACCTTGTGTTGCCTGTAAGCTGCTTTAGCCTATTACATACAAAGTTGCCAGTAGCTGTGTTGCTTGGGGTATTCTTCTATCTGCCAGTTATAATTGTGTGCCTGTTCTTGTCACTTCATTGTCATGTCTTTGCTGTTTTGAAACTATCACAACAAATTATCTCATGTACTTCTGTTTATTTTGATTTTTAAGTAAGGAAGTGCACTTTCCTGCCATACACATAGTTGCAGTTGTAATTCCCCTTCCATCATTAATCAACATAAGCACCACAGGCAATAATATAGGCTTCTCCTTTTCACACAGGGCTGTGAGAGAGAGATTCCTTTTGTATTGTGCGCACCCTGAAGGCTGGTGCAGTTGGACTGTTTTTCTAGAGCTCCTGTGCAGTCAGTCACACTTACAGGGAATGCCCTTATGTGTGTTACATTGCCATTAAACTGGCCTTGACGAGATTGTGAAGTGGCACTGCAGTTGCATAAAACAATTGAGCTCTTTGAAATGCAGAGTTTTTATGTAAAAATTAGTTCTTAAAATAGTGCATAGTACTTAGTAAGAAGCCAGTGCACCATTGTGAGCATTAAGGTGAACTCCCTGTGTGGGTTTAGGTGCTTTTTACTGCTATAGCAGCTATTTAATAAAGATTTCGTATTAGCTTAGCTTTTTTTCAGAAAACAAGACCTCATGGTTCCTGCTTTCTTCATTCTTTGTAGAGTCAAAGCAATTGTTCTATGCCCTGTGTAGTGATATCTCACCAGTCAGCTGGCAGGAGTCTAACCAGTCCTGCCTTATCCTGCTCTCAGACTGGGTATGGTGGAGGAAAGCTAAATTTACTGTTCTGGAGTGGTGGCAGTAAGAAACACAAACCTAGTGTTTATTAGTTCCACTGCTTCTTGCATGTGTCGGGTTTTCAGTTTGTTGGTTGGTGGGGTTTTTTTTCCTAGTTTCTTTTTTTTTTCCCTAAAGAACCTGTTGAAAAAAAGCAGTTTTCATCACCTTGACAGTCTCTTTGGCTAAACAGGAAATATCTGGCCATCAGAGAGTTTTAGTTTTTTAATCTCCATTGTTGTGTGCAACATCCAAATACCACTTTTTTTTTTCTTTGTTCCTCTCAGTAGCTATATTGTGTAGCGAATTAATTTGGGACAAAGTACATTCACACTACATCAATGTTCAAATGTGTCACCTACAGAGTGTAGCCCTTCTGACATATGTCCTATCTGTGTAATCTTTCTGTTCTTCAATTTTAGGAGTGCTGGGACATAGCAGGCTTCTTACTGCATAGAACTTAAATCTGATATCTCAGAGGTCTTGTTTATTTTTTACTAAAATTAGTAATTCTATACTGCAAAGCCAAGTATAGTTAAAATAATGACATATATGTAATTTTTTTGAGGTTTTGGATGGATAAAAAGATTCTAAATCTAAAATAAGTCCTTTTGTTCAACTGAAAACTATTAGAGCATAGGTTCTGCAGCTGGTGTTAACGTGTTCTGACAGGTGCGTGATCACTGAGTGGACTGAATATTGCTCTGTGAAAATGATAAGGCTCAAGTGTGAGAACTTGAAACAGCGCAGTTCTGGGTTAAAACTACTACAGATAACTTAAAATGTAAGAAAACGGTGGCATTACATTTCCACAAGGCACTGTGTCAGCTAATTGAAACAAATATATTGTTTTCCAGTGAAGTGATCTGTCAGGGATGATCTTTAATTGTTAAGATATTTAATTTAATCTTTAATTTAATTAATTTAATCAATGGTCTTTTATTGTTAAGCTGGTCTCCACAACTTTTCTTACCTGTGCCCACCAGATCTCGTGATTTCCTATGTCCTAGCTAACAGACAAATATGGGGGCTTGCTGTGTTTTTAGAAATCAGATGTGTTGATGTTTTCTCTTTATTATTCCTTATTTAATCAGACTTCTCTTGTCTGCAGGTATTTGTTCAAAATCCGAGTAGTATTCTCAAATCTCCATAGGCAGCCTGTAGTACTTCAGTGCCTTCTCGTACATGATGAGAGTGTGTCATACTGAAAACATGCAGTTGTGCCATTAAATATTTTTCCCATAATACTAGGCAAGGAAAAGCAGAATTAAAGTTGCGTTAATGATAAAGTTGTGCGCATTGTCAAGGACAAAAATAGCAGAGGTATGTTGAA
This sequence comes from Buceros rhinoceros silvestris, assembly GCF_000710305.1. Lineage (NCBI taxonomy): Eukaryota > Metazoa > Chordata > Aves > Bucerotiformes > Bucerotidae > Buceros > Buceros rhinoceros. Next base: position 46,727 of record NW_010408703.1, on the reverse strand, counting down.
GAAAGTTAGGGAAGGACTCTTAAATTAGCCTTCCCTTTGTGTTGCTTAATGGAAGTACTGCCTACCTCGCTGCTGGATGACAGTGATTTCTGTATCTTATCTGAGTGTTATAGCAGTGAATTAATGTTCTATTGGTAAGCATGTTGCCTGTGAGAGCACTATCTTTTCCTTATCTGTATTGCCTAGACAGAAGTACTTCAGCATTGAGATGGAAATGTCTGATATATCAGTCTACAGACACACGTGGGTATATAATAATAAAGTACTAGCTATGTCTTTTTAAACTGTATGCAATGTTCATAGTAAGAAGCCTATGAACAATGTTCATAGTAAGAAGCCTTTGGTAGTACAGTCTGTACCACCAAAGCACACCAAAGCTTGTAACATAAGCTGTTAGGGTTCTATATTAAGAAAGTAACAAGGGAGTAATGAATATAGGTTTCTCTCCAACACCTTCTGTGGAGTTCCTGGGAGTTCTGCTAAGGGCAACACTGATTGATGCTTTTTGGAAACAGATGAATTTAGCATATAAAGTTACTTTTCTATTTTCTTTGCATAGTACTGATTTCGTAAGGGAGATAACAAATTTTCAGTTTAGGGATATCTTAGCTTTGCAAATAGCACATGGAACTTCAAGAACTGAGTTTTGCAAAGAAGTAGAGACATTAAGTTTTTTCAAAGATGGCAAATAATATTTTACAATGAAAATTATTAGGCAGTATTTATGTATTCTTGTCCTGTCTCTTGAACTCTTTCCTAAAGTGTACAGTTCTGGAATTCTAGAAACTCAGATGTGGAGCTAAGTGTACCTTTATCGTGGCCTGGCATGATCTTTGTGATGAAGTACTTCGCTCTCTTGCTGTATGAGGCAGAATATGCATATACATGCAGAAGTTTAGTCTGTCTTAGTGGTTTTGGATCTTTTTCTGATTTGTAAAGAATTCAGAAGTATTGTTACATTTGCTTTTGTCAAACACAATCACATGAGAATAAACATGTAATCCTTCAATATTTCCTCAAAGTCAAGTATTTCATTGCAAGAAATAATTGAAGAAATTGTTTTGCATCCTTACTTTACACTGTTGGAAACCTACTCCATACTAAAAGCCAGCTGTAGGTAATAGAGATTTTTGTGTGTTGGTCGTGTGAGATTTATACAAATGTTTTATTAAACTATTTTAGTTGCTAGTCACTAACATATCTTTGGGTTTTGAGTGACTATTAATTTGAAATATACCTCAAAACTCATTCCTGACAACTATGATGCTGTTCACTTTTTGTTAGGTGAGTAGACATTGGATTGGTGAGGGGAGTTGCTTTTAGCCTTTTTCTCTCCTGAATATGGGTTGTAAATCAGAGAGACTTTACTTAGCACCAACAGATACTGTTTCCTGCAGTTTTCATCCATCCTGTAAGTGACCGAATTGGGAAACAAGAATGATAAACACATATTTCTAGGAACTGAGTAGACAAAGTAAGATATATAGCTCAATTACTCTATATAGTCAAATATTCCATTTCCTGGGTTAATTAAGACTAGAATTTTCTTTGTGTAAACTGAAAGTTTACAATTTTCTTCCTGTAAAGAAGTTCCAGTAAATCATTCTGAATAGTTTGAATGTTCACAAAATGTAAGTAATGCCAGTACTTTTTGCATGACTCTTCTTTTGGCAGCATTATCCCAAGACATATGTAATGGTTTTTGCGGTCTCGCACAGTCTTGATCAAACACCTGCTCCCAGGTTTACTCTCATCTCCCAAGGCTGTCAGTTGACACATAAATATACGGACCCATGAAAAAAGCATGTTTTGCCCTTACTGCAAGCAAATGTTCTTGAATCATAATGCTGTAGGAACAAAGTGAAGAATTTCTGTCAGAGTAGTATTTCACATGTAAAAGTTGGATTAAGTTTCTGCCTAGCTTGGTTCTCATGACTCTAAACAGTTTTTGAGGAGTAGAAAATTCAAATCAGTGTTTGCATTATGATGTATCAGACTCCCCATCCTAATTTACAACAGCCTGTGCTTATATTTTCTGTACAGGCTTTTTACAAGGGTATGTGTAATGTGCATGTGCACTCTACTCTGGTTTTACAGAGTAGAATTTTTACCCACTTGAAGACTCATAAACAGAAAGTACAGTTCAGTTTTACTTAGCTAGAAGATCTTCCTGCGTTGATATGCTGTCTTTTTTCAAGCTCCTTTCTTTTCTGAGGGGAACAAAACACAGCTTTTCAGAAGAAAACTATCCCATTTTCTTTGCAAGGATTATTAGGCTATTTGGCTTAAGCTTTGGATAAGAAAAAATTCCCTGGCACTACTCTTACCCAGTGTTCTTAAAACTTACTTATTTTGGTTATTGTAATACACAACATTACTGTCCTTTTTTAAGGACCCCGATAAGGAGCATACAGAGCTTGCTTAACAGTCCTTTTCTGTCTGATCTTCTTCTTAATTTGGGTTTCCAGTCTTTAACAATCTTCCATGACTCTGGAGGAAAAGGCAATAGTTAACGTCTTACACTCAGAGGAAGGCTTCTCTGACTGTAGCATCTCCTGGACTAGCCCCTTATATCTGCCCACACCAGCAACAGTATGCATTAGGAGATAGTGGTTGGCTCTGCTTATTTCTCCAAAGAGTCATTCTGCTGCAGACTTACAACATGTAATCCTTGGGAAGGAGTCGGTTTCCTCAGTGGCATATTCCTTCTTATGTATTCAGCAATATTAGAAATGAGATTCTCTGCTTGGTTTTATTTTCCAGATAAAATTCCCTGGGACAAATGGAAAAAAAGTCTTACTGTTTATTTGTATGTTTATTTTAGACTGCCATGAGTCTGCTCTCTTAATTCCTTTTATCTGTATGCAGAGGAGTGTAGGAGTCTCCTGCTGGCCCTCCCTGTGAATGCTGAAGGCTGCTGCTGAGCGATGGCAGGCTTATGGGATGTGTATTACTCGGGAGGCACTGGTTTGCTAGAGGACTAACTAGAGTCCTCTGGCAGTAGGTTAACCTAGATTTGGCAACTCTTGAGGGAGGGAGCCCTTTAAATTGGTAAGTGCAGAGAGAAAATTTATGCTCTAGTTCAGGCTATCTTTCTAAATTACCTTTTCTTTAATTTTTAGACCCAAGTGCACATGTGTGTATGTACCTTAGATTTGGAGCTGTGTGGGGGCTCCTGATGGTATCTTTAGAACTGCTGACAATTAAAAATGATGAGTACTAGGAAATTTTGTTCTAGCAGGAAGGTGTATTTTGCAAAAGCCCTGCTTGTATGCAGATGGTATGAGCATTTTGCCTATTCTAGTAACTTGATAAGTAAGCAACTGTTACAGAGAATTTCTTGCTGATGCCTAGCTATAATCTAAAAGAAATCGGAAGTAATTCCTCTGGCAAAACTAATTCTATGTCATAGGTTTTTATTAAGCTACCTCTTCCTATATTCCACATGGGTGCGTATTACTGAAAAAATAGCTAAATAATGAAAGTAATCAAAAGTATTCTACTGCCATAAAATAGAATTCAGAATATTGTGTGATACTGGATACTAAAATTGTGAGTCAAGGTCAGTACCTTCAAAAATGTATGTAATACCAACGTAAACTATTAGCTGGATAGTCTTGATCTCTCTTGACATCTTACTGTCCTTGTTGTAATATTGCCAGTTGACACTGTGGCAATCATAGCTGGAGGATAGAAGTGAAGCTTTGGTACTTAAAACAGGATGCTCTGTGCTTTTCTACTCCTCTTCCTGCCTTTTATATCTATATATATATGTTACCAGCAAGAAGAATTACTTTCATTTAGTTATTGGTAATAAACAAGCCACTTTGAGGCTGATCTTGGGATGTGAAGATGAAGCCATGATTCTACTTCTGACCTGCCATTTTAGAAGATACTGACAATCTTGGAGAAAGTAGCAGTAGATTCTGCTAATCTAGGGTGCTGATTCCTGCAATTCAAGGAGACTCAATGGCTTCTCTTGGCTAGGAAGGAGTTGGAAGTTGTTCCATATAATCTAGAGTGTCTAAGGTTGCTGCTGGCCTGGATTGTTTCTTGTCAACAGTGTAAACATTAAAAGTATTTTGTAGTAATTTTTATTATCAGGAGGTCTCTCTGGGTTTTCAGCTTGGTTTGAAACCAGATAAGAAAATGCATATTGTTGAGAAAAAATTACTGAAGAGATACAATCAATTTCTACCAGATACACTTAACAAGCAGCATAACCTCTCTCTGCAGAAGGCTCAAGGCAGTTTCAGGTCTGCATGAAGATGAAAAGCGGTATACCACTTTGGAAACTTTCTGTAGCTTTAAGGCACTTTTCTCCCATCTGACGGGCTATCATTCAAATTTAGCAAAGCTGCTAGAGGATGCAACATTTAGATATAAATAGGAGCAAAGTTTGCAAAAACAGTCTTTTTTTCCTCCCTATTTAAGAGGTTGTCCTGATCAGGAAGGTTCTGCGGGAACTGCATACATATTTAAAATAAGGTTTTCTGTTAATCTAACAGATAAAGGATTGGCATATTTGTTCTTAAAATTAGAAATAACAGTCATGTAAATCACTCATAGTTATTTAACTTTTATTATCAGCAATTCGATAGGGTGTTACAGTTAATTTTTCAGTTATACTGTCTTCTGTAGAATTTGAGAAACCTTGGCTGTAAACTAACCAGGACTGAAAAGGCTCCTTTGTTCTTTGCCATGTTTTGAACACATTTTATACCTTTTCAGCTTAAAAAAAACAAACAAAACTGATTGAAGTGAACTTGTGTATCTAGATTACAGTCCAAATGATAATTACAATTTCAACATTGCGAGCTTTTAGCAGTGGCTCGCTGTGTTAGCATTACTATTGCAGATAGGAGTTTAGACATTGAGTTTAATGAAACTTAATAAAGTTTAGCTGAGTGGTTACTTTCTTTTCATCTGGATTGCTGATAGGTATTCCTAGTAATGAATCTCCTTTGCCTGAGGTTGTTCATGTGTACAGCTAGAAGGTGTTTTTTGCAAATTTTCAGAGACATTTCTGAACAGGTTTTTTATTGCTTTTAAAACACGCTGAAATTTAGTTTGGATTTATTTCTATTTTTAGTTTTTTCATCAATTTATTAATAATTAAGACTGTATTTACAGAATTCTGCTTTTTCAACACCTTGCAAGGTTTCACCTACTCTGTGTATCAATATAAAAGATCGTGTAAGTTCTCAGAATATTTCAGACAATGTGATAAACATTTGCGCAAAGGTCAGGTCTGCTATCTCTCTATTGCTTTAAACTGTATCTTAGGAACTTTCCTTTTAAAAAGTGAATTAAATAGTAGAATAAATACATATCATGAATGTGATAGAGACTGTAAAATGCAGTAGTTGTAGCCTTTGACTTTGTCAAGAGAAAAGGTGCGAAGATGTGAATTTATCAATTTATACTCACACAGAAGTTTGTTTGTCTTCCTCTTGACCTGCATATTTCCTTTGTATTCAAATCCCATCATTTGTCCATGAATTATGGTTCAAAGGTCTGTTTTCTCTGAGTCTACAGAGCAAATGTTTTTTCCAAAGAAAAGTTTTAATTATGATTGCCATAGACTTTCTCTTGAGTTCTGCATTGCTTTTGGTACTCAATTTAGAACCTTATTCACTTCTGTTGTCTAAGTTAGGTTTTTCCATAGGCCTCTTGTTTGTTTTCTTTTTCTCTCCTGGTTTGTCAGCCTTAACTTGCAGGACTTCAGAGTTTCTCCTTGTCCATTCCTTACTCTTTTGTTGTTGTTGTTATGTTGCATACTCTTTGCTTAGCTGCACTTTGATACCCACATATATCATATTGCTCCTTTTGTACAGGAGTATCCTCTCTAAATGAACTTCAGTTTCTAGCTGCTCTTTGTACAAATGGAGCTTAAAACCTGTTTTCTTGTAAAATGCTTAGAACGCTGAGGTTTTATAATTGTGTAATGGATGTAATAGTGAGACTGTATTTATGAGTTCCTGGCTGAAATAACAGACAAACTGAAATACAACCATAGAATTTAAAAAATCAGTTTTAGAAAGGCAGAAAGTAGTTTTCCTTGAAAAATTCTGTATATGCTATGTATTTTATTTGCTTGCTCAAGCAAAAGCATAGTTAGCATGAAAAAGAGAACTAGAAAGACCTTGCTCATCAACTGATATATTGTCATTAGAAGACTTGTGAAAAGTGTGAGCTGAAGGCATCCTTCATGTTCTGTGTTTCTGCTTTAAAAAGCGGTTGACTGTTTCCAAATTTTTGTAGATTTGTTCTTCTGATTTTAAATGTAAAATATGCAGTTAATTATTCTGTTTAAGTCAAGCTCGTAGTTCTATGTAATTGTAAAATGTGAAATTTGTGAGGCAGTCCTAAAATAAGTTGCTAGAAGCGCAGTTCAATGGAGTTTAACATAAGGCATCTAAAATATAGTAGGCACTCAGAAGTGCCTGCTCTTGAAACATCTTCAACTCCCAGAATTTCTACTGTCAAAAGATTTACAACGGAAGTACTAACACTCAAGAATTTCTTTTCAATATCTGTGCCTCAAGACTACAATCAACTAGAGACACTTTACACAGAAACTACCTTTGTGCTGTACACGTCTTCAAAGATTCCATTTCTCATCTTCGGTTTGTGTCTGGAGTCTTTCAGGTTACATAAACATAATGCTCTTTGCTCAGCATTTCCTAAATCAAACAAGTTTTCAATGCACAGAGAAATCCCCGTTCAGTTAGGAACAAGACATGGCACATTTTTTATTTCCATTGTTTGATGTGTTAATTGAAACTGAACAATGCAAAAAAAATGATGCACTAAATCCGGTGAGCATATGCTTAAGATAATTACAGCAAATCTCAGCTTCACCTGCTAAAATAGTGTCGGAAGCTCTAACTCACAGTATCTGAACTTTGAGAGGGCTGTTCTGACTCTCTAGTTTCAGCAGATCAGTATTTTGCATTATCATACTCAGAGCTTATTTTTGATCAAGTTGGAGGATTGCAGAGGCAATCCTTTCACCCTCCTTAAGAGAGGGAAGCATCTTATGTCACTAGATTCCATGTTACTGGATCGCAGGTCTCTCTACCTAATCTGCTTTGTAAAAGAGCAGAACATAGATCATTTAAAAGACTGGTGGGACAGGTATAATGTGTTAAAGGCAATCCCACATTCGGGGAAAAAACACACCCAGGTATATATCTTCAGGCCCACTTCAAATATTTTTGGAGAGGGAGGGAGAGACACTAAGGGAAATAATGGTGTAAATTAAAGGCCGGAAAGCAGCTATCTCCTCTCAACCGTGCTTCTTGTGACTTAGTTTCAGGTTGAATGATTTCTTTCAGTGTTGCACTATACTTCAGTAGTTTTCTATGACTTCTTCATGAATTCCTGGGAGTCCCTTCTGGCTCCTTAGAAAGTTCTTACTTGACTCTTCTTTGATGATGCTTCCAACTGATTATTTTAACTAGTGCTTGGGGAAAGTAGCAATATAGACTCCACAAAGAACTGTGCTCGAGTAAGACTATGTAACACTCTATCCTCAGTTTTTCCTCGGTTTTTTGCCTTGAAATGTAAAAGTACTTAGGAGTAACAGTAAAAAAAAATTGAACTTCACACAGTTGTGATAAAAAGCCACAATTACTTGTACATTCATTTTTCACGTTCTGATTTTGTATAATGAATGTTACATGTATCAAGTCTATACAGATTATGTATTTTTATTTTTCCCTCTTAGCATTATATTTTCCATAGAATTTCTGTTGTAAAGAAAGTGTGAGGATTTTGTTGTATTACCTTCTTTTTTTTTTTTCTAGAAAGATAAGATTGAACAGAAATCGGTATAGGATTTGTTCCCAAATGAGTTACTTAGAAATTTACTTAGTGCCCAACATGTTGGTCTACAGTGGCCCAGTCTGTGCGTTGAGAACTTATCAAGTTTGTGAACTGAAGATTGTCAGGCTTCAGTAATTAGAAAAAAATGAAAGAAGCCAACTAACTAACTAGTTAGGATAGGATAGGACAGGATAGGACAGGATGAGAGTAATTGATTCAAAAAGGGAGGCTGTACCTGTATAATCTTCCACAGATTAAAAAAAAAAAACAAAACCTCAGGTTGCACGTAGCAGTCTCGTCATTTGAATGCAGTTATTCAATTTGGTTTAGTGTGACATGTCTGATTATCTACATATAAGACATGTTTTGTATGTGCTGCTGCAAAAACATAAATCTTGGAAAGGACAACATCCTGTTTGCCAGGAGGAATCTAGTCACTTAAATGAGACCATGGATGAGATGAAAACTTCTGTCTAGCTGAAGTGACAATGTCCTATTGCACCAAGAATGCTCCTGCAGTAAAGGGACTCTTTTTAAGGATAGGAGGAAGTGGGTGTTGGTAGTGGGAGATTATAAGAAGGTAACAAAAGCTGTTTTAGAATTGTCAGCAGTCAATGACTGGCAAATTAAGCAACATAATGAGCAAAAGAATAAGGAAATAACTTATTTCTCTGCTAGAAGCCCCAAACGTATGCAGAGCTTGAGTACTTGGCATCAAATGACAATCCTGACGCACTAGGCATCTCAGTGACCTGGATGAAGGAGGGTGATCTTAGAGTACAGTGTTGTCCAAGTACTAGCTTTGCTAGTAGGAATGACTAGGAATGACAGAGTAGGATTAGCTGGTCAGAGAGTGGTGCTGCATTAAAAGAATTATTTAAGTGTAATATTGGACAGCTGTTACAGAAAAAGGGAGTACTGTGTAATGCTTTTGGAAGTACTGTATTTTAATAATGAACAAGCAGCAGTGAGATTGTACTGACGATCTTTTCACCAGGATGCTGACAGTGATGCAGAAATGCAAAGCAAGATTTGTTGAGTTGTGAATGGGAGGCTGAAATCATGGAAAGTTTTGACTACCCTGCATCATTATCTTGCCAAGATAAGATACAGAGATACAAATTTTGTGTGGAATGAGTAACTTTTCTAGAACAATAATCTTAGAAACCAAGAGGAAGATTGCTGTTTTGGATTTCATTTTCAGTGGTATACAGATCTTAGTTCAGGAAGCATTAGAGCCTCTCTGTAAGAGTTACCTCAATGCAATACGAACTACAGAATTGGGCATCTTGGAAGGAATGTTTGGAAACCGTCTTGTCCAACCTGCTGTTCAAAGCAGTGGCAGTTTAAAAAGGTTGCTTAGGATGTTGTCAAGTTTTGACAGAGACCAAGGATGGAGATTTTGGAACCTTTCAGGGCAACTGTTCCAGGGTCTGACCAGCCTAATGAACAATTTCTTTTTATATCTAGTTGAAATTTGGTGTGTTTTAACTTGTGTCCATTGGTTCACATACCATCAGCTGTACTTCTCTGGGAAAAGTCAGACTCCATCTTTTTGACACAATTGCATTAGGTAGACAGCAATAAAGTCTTCTCTTCTCCTAGGGCTGAAAAAACCCAGGTCTTTCACTCTGTCATAACTCATGTGCCCAATTCTTGACTATCACGGTATGGCTTTGTTAGACTTAATCTAGTAGGTCAGTGACTTTCTTGGAGGAGTCTGAAACAAGACCCTACATGCAGTCTCAGAGGTGCTGAATAGAATCTGCTGACTGCACTCTTCCTCTACTGCTAGTGTCATGCCACAAAGGCATGACACTACGTAATGTTCAACTTGTTCCTCAGAAGGACCCATTTTCCTCAAAGCTGCTTTCTATCCAAGTGGTCTTCTACAATGTCCTGTTGCGAGAGGTTGTTCTGAGAGGACTTTGCTTTAGGTGAACTTTATGAAGTTCCCATTAGCTCGTTTTTTCCACCTGTGAAGTCTTTCTGAATAGTGGTCCAGCTCTCTAGTAGGGCTCCCTGAATTGTATATTATCTGTGAACTTGCTGAGAAGCACTCTAACTGATCTTTGAGGTTGTTTATAAAGACATTAAATAGTACTGACTCTGGTATGGATCCCTGAGGGATGCTTTTAGTTGCTAGCAGCCAGTTGGTCTCCTCATTACAGATCATCACCCTGTTAGCCTAACAGTCCATCCAATTTCCCAGCTGACTTACCTACTTTTCAATTCAGATCTCAACTATCTGGCAATAAGTAGGTAGGAGACTCTTAAATCCCTTGACAAATTCAAGGTATACACCATTACCTGCTCTCCCTTTATTCTTGTAGCCAGCTACATCCTTACAGAGGCCGTCAGGTTAGTAAAACAAGGGTTTGACTTGGAAAATCCATGCTAGCTGTTTCCAGTCACCTTGACTTCCAGGATGATTTGCTCTGTAACTTCCCTAGGAAAAGAGGTGAGGCCTGTGTTTCCCCATATCTCATTCTTTATGCAGATGGGTTTATGAAATGTTTCCCTCTTTTTTTTCTCTCTCTTTTATTTTTGTCAAGTAGTAGCAGAAGAGAGTGGGCCAAATCAGTTGGACTAGGGATATTCACTTGACAAAAACTGAGCCACATAAAAATGAAGCAACTAGTGAAAAAAACTCCAGCCCCCCAAACACTAGAACAAGCAGTACAGAAAGCCTGATAGAGATGGTTAAGAATAGGTCTGTAGCTACATCACAGCTGAAGTATGTGCTACAATTTAGAGAAAAAACCAGCAAAAACCCCCAAGCCAACCTGCATCCCAAAATAGTCTTAAAAAGCTCTCTGTAAATCCTCAGTGTGGAAGTTCTTGTGGTTCTCACAGCGAAAAGGTCGGCATTTAAAACTTAAACTCATTGATGAGAACAGGTAGGCCAATAAACAATGGCAGGACAAATGCAAGTAGAAAGTTGAGAAGATAAAAAAAGCTCTTGAAGAGAGTTTTTCTTCAAGTTTTTCTTCTGCTTAAGCTGTGATAGTAAACTTTTGCTTAAATAAAGTGAAAAAGAAGCCAGTTAATTGCTTTATGGTAACAATGTAAAAGAATACACTGGCTTTACAAGGCCATAAAAGAAAGCTCAGTGAGTATTTGTATCAGTTGTCCCTGCTGAAGATGCTAAGGAGATGCCAACAACTCGTGTTCTTTGTAGCAGATAGATCATACAATATTTTGGCTTGAAAGGGACCTTTAAAGGTTGTCTAGTCCAATCTCCCCTGCATTCAGCATGGACATCTTCAACTAGATCAGGCTGCCCATAGCACCATGGAGCCTGACTTTGAATGTTTCCAGGAATGGGGCATCTACCACCTCTCTGGGCAACCTGTTCCAGTGTTTCACCACTCTGATTTTAAACAATTTCTTCCTTATACCTAGTTTAAATCTCCCCTCTTTTAGTGTAAAACCATTACCTCTTGTCCTGCTAAAAAGATTATCCCTATCTTTCTTCTAGGCCTCCTTGAAGTATTGAAAGGCTACAGTAAAATCTCTCAGGCTGCATTATTGGTTTTCCAAAGGTCAAAGGTGTTAGATCTGTTTGAAGTAACTGTACAGCAATTAAGAGGTCAAGTAGGGAAGTGATTTGTTAATTTCTTGGTGTTAGTATCCTCAGACTCTGACGGGTATGAAGAAACTGCCATATGAAATTACTGAAGTGTAACATTATTGTAAGCAGTCACTGAGCCAGTGGACTGACAGGTTGTAACTCCCATTTACAAAATGGGCTCCAGAGGGAGCTGCAGACCAGTGAGCCTGACTGCTTCCATACTTGGGAAGGTGGCAGTCTTCTTTAGGGAAAAGAGGGGGCAAAAACAACCAACAAACCAAAATACAAAACAGAACAATGGAGAGGGACAGAGATCACTGAGCACACATGAACACAATTTTGTTGAGAAAACTTCATTGTGGCTCCTGTAAAGGGAAACCCTGCTTCATTAACCTGCTGGAATTGCAGAAAGGTAACAATAACTATATGGTAACAGTAATTTGATCTGTATTTTCCAGTTGCCTTTGACAAGCCTCCACATGAAAGGTTATAAAGAAATTCCATTCCTGTGGGATTGGAGGATAGGTCCTTTTAGCAAGAGGGAACCAGTTAAAGCAGAGCAAACAAAGGGTTGTGCTTACATGCCACTTTCAGGATGGAAAATTGAAATTGGGTTGCAGAAACTTAGGCTTGTGCTCTCTCTCGAGGAGCATCTGCTTTTGCCTCTTCTGGTACGGTGGCGCTGGTGACGGGTGGACTCACTGCTCCTTTTATGCAGTTGGGCATTTCTAGAATTCATGCAAGCCAGTCATTGAATTGTATGAGTTGGATCTTGTATTGCCCATTGTAATTTCTTGTCTAGGCTTGCCTGAAATATTTCCTGCATAGATATATCATAACTTAAGTTGGAGACTAGGTTTCACAGATAGCTCATTTGGAAGTGGTTCGGATATTCAGACTATAAACCTAACCCTTTACTTATATCATTTATTTACTTCTGCATGTCTTTTATCACCCTAGTAAAAATCTTTATATGAAAGTTAACTGTTCTTTTTAAATCCTGTACAATTATCATTGTATGCTTATCATTTAGTGTATAGGGAGTAGGAAATATGTATACATATGTGCGTGTAAACATGGTCATTCAACTTGTGTTTGTAAAGTTGAGAAAGAAGATAGGGGTTGATACAGGAAGCATGTCAAGTTGAACAGAGTATTTAATTACATAAACAGAGAATTTTTTTAAAGGGAACATTTTCCATTCAGTGCAAAAAGTTAAAATCCTTTTAGGAGTTAGGACAGTGTGGAGGTAAAGGCCACTGTATTCGAGAAATGTAGGACTGTAAAATAAATTAAGTGTGGATCTTACTGCTAAAATAGTGCACAACTATATAATTAAAGATTGTGTCAAAAAACACAAATATAAATGAAATATTTAAATTTATTTCTTTCATCCTAGCATTTCCCAATTTGACTTTGAAACTTTTGCAGTGCTGTTGTGACAACTTTATTTCTATGTAATTTTAATAAAACGTAACCCAGTAATTCAGGTATTCATGTACAGACCTTAGGTGGTTGATATTACAGAGTAATCTATGGTAGTAATAAAGTAGTAAATCAGGGCTGGAAAAGGGAGTAGAAATTTTGTTAATAAGTTTCTCAAAGAGTTGCTGGAAAAAGAGGAATGATAAGATACATCTTTACAACGTTGGCTGCTGGTTTCCCCGAGACCAAATGCTTAATGCCTTCCAACATTATGTCTGAATTTTGTAAATTCAGATTTATAAATTTTAATCATCTGTTTTATTTATGACTCCTTATATCTGAAGTATGCTAAATGTTGTTAAATTAGAACTAATTCCTGGGTGTTGACAACTTCTCCCTACTAATATATTGATGTAGCTTTTGTGTATTTTTTTAAAAATTATTTTAGTGTCTTCTGTGTGATTGTTCTGTGTTTCTTACTTTTTTCTTTCCTCTTTTTTAGACTGAATCTTGAAGAAGAATCAGATCAGATGAAAGTATACCAATCTCTGCGTAAGTTCACACTTCAGGAGTTTAACTAGGCTTAAAACAAAAAAGGGAAGTTGTAGTATTTTTATGTGTATGTATAGTCTATTAGAAATACTAATTTTAAGGTTATTTTCTCTACAAAGGTTAATTTCTTGAATGTGTATTTTGTAAGCATAAGGCCATACATATTGTTGTTTTAAAGCATTTTTACCCTTAATTCTACATATGCCTATAAAATTGATAATTTTTATGTAGAGATATGCACTAATATGTTTGCAACATATGTGTATATACTACATATAAAATTAATTTTTTAATGTTTAAGATATCTAGCATATGTGTATAAATATGTGTCAAATCTAAAACACATTTACAGGTTAAAGAAGCTTTCTGCAGAATCTGAAATAACTTCTGCAGTATTGAAATACAGTGATACAGAAAATTTCATAAACATTCAGACTTCTATTTTAATACTAATCTCACAAAGTATGTGAATGTGAAAGTAAAAGTGGTGGATCTTCTACAAGAATTGATCGTTAATATCTTCTTATATATCTCTACAATCTTTACAGTAGTTGATGGTTCCAATTGCCTCTCCATCATTCCTCTGACTCTCTGTATTGTTTGCTGTTCCTGAAAAGTCTGGGAGAGGTATTCAAGATTGCATAGCTGCAGTCCAGCTAGGTGTCACATCCATTGTGAATTCTTTATGTTCACTATTGTGCAAAGGAAGGTAGTTGGAGACTCAGAGAAGTCTTCTTAGCAATAAAGCCTTACCATTCTTTATCCCAATTTTCTGCTGGTGGATGTTCTCTCCTTTTTTTTTAATTTTTTTTTTTTGCGATGATATTGGCCACTTGAATGAAACAAAGATTTTTTTATTTCCTTTATTTCAAATTTGTTTTATAGCATCTGTAAAACTTAAGTGGAAATATCCAGCTGCTGAAGACTGAAAGTTACTGTTTTCTTTCATGTTACTTCTTATGTGTTACTTTCATAGCCCCAGGTAGAGCTGAAGGGAACTAGTGAAAGTTTCAAATACTGGCTTTAAAAATCACTTCTTTGTTTTTCCCAATTTAGTCAGTCTTCGCACAGAGAGAAGTAGAAAGGTGACCAGCAGTGAGGAGTTGAGGGCCCCCTGAGCAATAACCATGCCTTTCCAAAAAACCAGTCAGATCCCTGAAAGTGCTAGCCCTTGACATGTTTATGCTTTAACAATTAGTCTTTTGCTCCTTCTTCTTTCATTATCTTTTCAGATTAAAGCATATCCTTTTTCATGAGTGAGGGGGTGGATACACGCTTCTGGTCTGGTTATTGGTATAATATTGTTGTTATATTGGAACTGAGAAAAAGTTAAAATACTAGTGAGATGTGTTAGGCAAATTGTATTTGCCTTTTCCAGCATTTGTGGTTATAGGTATCATTTAGATGGACATGAAATTTTGGGTAGGATTCAAAATCAAGTGCAGAGATACCTATAAAGCAACACTTGTTGATAGCACTGAGTTGATGGCAGCTGTTTCTAAGCTTATACCAAGGGAAGTATAAAAAAAAACAGTTTCTCACTCTGTAGAAAATAATTTCCTTGTTGTTCCCCTTGTAAATCCTAGGGTATTGCAGTATGGTGGACTCTTTTATCAATTACTTGAAATTTTCTAGAAGACCACACCATAACTACTGAAGTTGGTTGTCCTTGAGCATAAATGAGTGCATGTGAGGAATGCTTGCTCATGCATGAAGTGCACACACCCTCTGCTATAAAATGAGTATTAAATGTCTTCCTCTTCCCAAATAAAAGTACAACCTTAGGTCTGTTGTCTGTATTTTCCTAAGAGTCCAAACTTGGAGAGGTCTAAATACACTTTGTTCACAGCCTTACTAAGTATGTTTTCTTTTCTAAAAGGAAACCTTACATGAATTTACTGAGCTTATCAGTGATGTTGGAAGTCACTTTCACCTTAAGAGGTACTTACTTCCATCAGATATCCCAACATCAAGGGTTAAATTCTGAAAAAAGTGGCTGAGCTTTTCTGTATTGAAAACGATAGGATCTATTCTCATGCTTGATTAGATACCAGTTGTGTTTGTCAGAAGGAAGTACTGGATAGCTTTGTTGCTCTTCCATAACAGTTTTCAGACCATGCTGGTCAAAAGGTCAGGGGCAAAGGAAACTCTGCTGCTGCCGTTCCTAATTTCTTTCCATTCTGATTCAGTTGTCCAAAGTGTCTCTTTCACCATTGCCAATTATTTTCTAGTCTACATCAAATCCAAATTCACTATTCATTCTATTCATGTCATCATTTGTGTATGAATGTAAAGAATGAATTGGCAGGTACTCATCCCATTTCCTCCAGAAGCAGAAAAGTGGGTCCATCTAATCATATTCAGAAAAATATCAAGTGCTTTATTAAAAGAAGATAAACTGCTGTCCATCCCTCCCACCCCTCCCCACCCCCCATTCCTTTAAGGAGGTAGTTTGAAAGCTTCTTTCATTATGAGGCTTCTTACTGTACCATGACCCCAGCTCGTCAGAATGGCATTCCCTTTTAGACGTCACAGTGTTTTTTCCCCACTGGCTGTTTAAGGCTTAGCCCATCTTTAGGAGCATGGGTGGCTGCCACTGGAGTCAGTTACACAGTGGCTTTCTGCATGGCAGCACCTCCTATCTGTCAGGGGAATCCTTCACCTGGAGGCAAAAATCCTTCACCTTTACTGGAGGCAAAAATGTAATTCTTTTGATGGTTCTTATAGGTACTCTGTAAGTGACTAATACACAGCTGTTGTTTTAAACCTGATCCTTTTTTCTTTGTGTAAGAAGGCTTTCTGTGAATACTAGTAGTGAATTGAGTGTCATAGTTCAAGTACCATTTTGGCAATAGTGTTAAACTAACTCATCATCAGATTTGGTGACTATTAATTAGGCATTAGAGTACTACATTCTAAAGCTGGCTGTTAACTGTTTTCTCGGTGGAATGTAAGTATACTTCTGTAAGACCAGAAATTGGTGGAGTTTGTGACTTGTGGGTCTATTCCTTCAGGGAGAACTTGGTATTTTTTTATGTAGGAATATGATGAGTAGAGCATATGTCTTGCTGAGTAGACTGGTATGATGAATCTTCCTGCTCTCGTAGACAGACAGTTATAGGCAATGCTTTTTCATTGCCTCCCTAACCAATTCCTGAGAACAATTACATAACAATTAGAGGGAGGAGAGTAGAAGGGACTGAACAGAACATTTGTTTTCTGCTCAATAGAAAAGGTTAGGCATCAATGACCTTTGGCTCTTCTCTATGTTGCTTGTGACTTCTGTGGTAGTACTGAACATGTGAGCTCTTTTCTATCTATTTTGCAATAGTATCCTTTGTTCCCTGCGTAGAATATGTTTATTTATAGAGTTTTAAATTGTATTTTAATACATCCACATAATAAACATAACTCTTTGTGTGCTTTGATCAGTTTCTTTGACTAGGGGAAATCATTTTCTTTTCAGGGGAGTACAGTAAATGCTGATATAAAAGCTGCAGCAGACATTCAAATGAGTGAATATTTAGAAAAAGATGAAAAGCATGTTCATATTATCTTTGTGTGTTACTTAAAGAATGTTGTAAATGTATGCAGTACCACTGTGCTGGGGGACTGTAGTCTGAAATAACATGGGAACTAACATATTAATATCAAGGTAAAGGTACATATTCCCCAGATGCATAGTTTTACCTTTTTCAGCTTTTATTATCTTTAGAATAGTGTTCCATTTATTTCATGAATACAGAAGTATTAATTGGCCATGACATGTTCCAAAGACAAAAGAAAGGTCTAATTCACTCTAACAAACTTGTTAGTCACTGTTTATATCAAGAGGATTATGAATCTACAGAGAGTAACACTGTTTTCTTCTATATTTGCTTTGTTTGTAAATCAAAAGTTTTTAAGTGACCTGCAGTGTCTGCTTGTAGTTTGGAATGATAGTTCCTAGAGCACACCTCCACCGTGTAGCACAGATTTTTATCCCTTAAGATTAATTTTTTACTTTATTTTGGGTTGAAGAGGGGCAAGAAGAGAAATGCGACTATTATGGTGGCTTTACAGCGTGCAGATTTTTTGTTCTTTAATGTATTATTTCATATTCTAAGAAAAAGTCTTTCTGAGGTGTGTAATTGCTCATTTGTCTGAGCAGTGGGCAATTTCTGCTAAGCTCTTGGTTCAAATCTAAACAGAATATGTTTTATTTCTGATTTACTGTACATATTAGTACTTCTAAACTTTTTGTTAACATTCTTATCTATGATTAGATCTAATTTTTAACTAGTCTTTTTTGTGGTATTTTTAGTACCGAAAGTGCACAGCTGTCTCAGAATGATGCTCAAAGTCACATTCATGCTTATTAGTTGTATCATTTTCTAATTGCTATGAATTCACAGTATTACAATGGAATTATTTGTGTGTTTTATCTGGTGGAGTACATGATCTTTCACTTAACAAAAAAAGCGGTTTAAAGTTTTCATCCATCCTAATTCTGTTACTGTTTGCTTTGTTCACCAATCACTCTGATCCTCCTAGCAGGGGACAAGGCCTAGAGAACAAAACTGGTAGTGACTGTGTAGATAAAAAGGCAATGAATTCTGCTTTTAAGGCATAGAGGGAATAGTCTATAAAAGAATAAAAATCGAATGAAAGTACAGCGTCTTTAACCTGCAGATCTATTGTATCTTTGAAAAGCTTGTAGTATGAAAAAAAACATACTGTGATGCTACAAAG
The DNA here is from genome assembly GCF_000710305.1 of Buceros rhinoceros silvestris. NCBI lineage: Eukaryota > Metazoa > Chordata > Aves > Bucerotiformes > Bucerotidae > Buceros > Buceros rhinoceros. The sequence continues at coordinate 28,615 of NW_010408703.1, read as the reverse complement.
ATTCATAATTATGTGACAGAACACTTTGAAAAGAGGTCACTCTTTAGAAACTGACCAAAAGGCTTGTCAAGAAAATAGACTACAGTATAAATAATTGCAGAATTGAAGAAAGCATTTCCTTAAAATGTGTAGGTGTTGTTCTAGTGAAATGCTAGGAGTCACAATGTATTTTATTTATTCTCTGATAGAGATGTGTTGTTTATTTTCTGATAGAGCCACTTTTTAAACTTCATGAAGATGATGGGGTCAAGAACAGTACTCCAAAGAGGAATATGAAAGAAGCTTCACATAACATGTTACAGAAGGTAAGGCACCAACCCCAGAAAACAGATTAAATTTTAATATAAGAATCATATATATGTGTCAGCACTCATGAATTTAGACCACAATTTTCCTTTCATAGTTAAAAAAATACAGATTTCAAAAATTGAAATTAATTCTAGTGGAGTAGCTGTGAATGTGAATTATCTAAGTTGGAAGTAACATATGCTTAGCATTTTACTGCTTTAAAGTTCAGAAGCCTTAATTTCTTTTGCTGAGTATTTAACTTTACATGACATCAGGTGTTAATCTCCAAAGAGCTCTTGCTACAGAAAAAAACTGATGCATAGTGGTGATAAATCCACCTTTCGTTGTATTTAAATTTTAGCACAACATTGCATATGCAAATATTTTCTACGTATGTGAATTTATAACTCTTTTCACAATATAGTACTGTACACATTTAGTGTTCTTTGGCTTAGCAAATATGATGAGTATTTAATCGTTACTGCTGAACATTCTACATGTTTTACCTCATACGGTAACAAGATGTTCTTAACTAGTTGCTATTTGTATTGATATTTGTAATATATACAAGTAGTTTAGTATGTTAACAGGTGTTCACTTAAGGGGGCTCACTTGTATTTTACCATATGCTTTTTTTGCTGCAAAAGAAAAGCATCCTTCAAACCGTATCATGCCTTTTGTTGTCATTTGGCAAAGCAATATTTATTGAATTACTTATAAATCTTTAAAAGCATGCTTAAATCGAATAAACGCAAATCTGTAACTTTGAATGTCGGTTCAGGTATGTCTGTTTATTTTTTATTTGTGAATTAACTTGTAGGAAAGATGGTAATTTACAGCAGATGATGTGATTGCATATACTTGTAACACTTGCCATATGGTCAGGCAATGAAGGCTGTCATCTCGTTATTACTGAATGACAAACATCATGTTAAAATAATAACACACAGAATAGAAAGTGCTCACATTCATTTACCTTAAGGTAGAGTGAGTAATTGAAATAATATGAATGCTACCATCTGAAATGTCACACAGTTTATGCTCACTTATCATCTATATTTCAGAACTTTAATTTTGTTTGCCAGGTACTACGTAATTTTTACCTCTGTGGATATACAGAGTTACGATGGTACATTAGGGATAGTTGTAGAAGGCATTGGTTGTTTCCTTCCAGCTGTCGTACATGACTTCAAGTGCTAGTGAGGATGAAAAGAACTGAGAAAATAATAGGCAGAAACTCAGTTTAGAAAGGTGATTGAACTTATCATTGGAGAGGAAAGTACAAATCATTATTTTAATCATAAACCTTGGTTGCATTGAAGCATTGTGAAAAATCTCTTTTATTTCTAATTTCACCCAATAACTTTAAGTAGCCATAAGGCGATGTATCGTCATTGTGGTAGTGCTATGAATTTCCATAAAGAAAGGTAGCAATGGATGCGTGTTACAAGTTTGCTATCAAACTTGGAAATTCAATATGAAATTCTTAAATGTATATGAAGTTTGAGCAGGTCTTGGCCTAATTTACTCTGTACATTAAGACTTCTCGTTTATCTGAATCAGTGTGTAGTACCCACTCTGTGTATCATTCCATAAGCTTTAAAATAATTTAAATGCTTTGGGAAAACATCCTTGCAAAACTGTAGAGATTTTATTGATAAATACTATGGTTTCAGTATTTTCAATATCAAAGCACGTTTTGGTATTTCACACTACATACTACTGTATTGCTACACGCTGGTCGTATTGGCCAGTATTTTATGAGGTGAGTAGCTGGAGTTGGCCCTGTGCATTTTCCTATTGCTCCTCCAAAAACAGTCTTTTCTTGCCACATCCAGAAAAATCTAGGTCACCCATCACTTCCTCTAGTGAAAGAGTGGGGATGGATCTTGTATAAAACCAACCAAAAATATTTATCCAAAATGACCAGGTGGTTACTGAGCTTCTGGGGAAATCTCCCAGATCAGATGTTAAATTTTAGTATCTGCTAGAATTAAAACTGCCCCTTATTTCTGGAAGTTGCGGGGTTTGGTTGTAACTTTAAGCAGATATTCCAGAAGAGAATTGAGAACCAGTGTATTGTTCATGGCCTTGAATATGTGTAAACCTCAAAGGACTTTACAAACAAAGCAAGTGCACCACATATTGATAGAATATGCTTTTCAAAACTCTCTAAGAATTTTGTAAAGTAACATCATTGCAATAGAATAGATTTTCCATTGTGCTGAATAGAAAATGTATTTCAGCCTTCATATTTTTTGGGTGTTCAGCTTCCGATATGCCTTCCTATTATTTGTTTGAGGTTTTTTTAGAAGATCAAATTAATATTTAATTTGTGTATTTACAATACTTGAAAGAACTTGTTGATTTATATAGCTAGTGCAAAATTGTCTGTATTTCAAAATATTTTTCCTTCAGAAAATGATTTTTTTTAATTCGGTTAGTACATATAACCAAATCAGTAATGATCTCAAAATGCATCAGGAAGGTTCATTAACATAGTTAAACTTCTGTGTCACTTTGCTTGGAATTTTAACTTCTTTTACCATCTGCCATTTGTTCAACAGCTGTATTATTGCAGGTAAAATGTTTCATCTGCACTACATTAGAATTGTTTTTAAATTAAGGACTATAGATTGTCCTTGTGTTTAATATTATTGTCACATGATAGATACATTTGAAAATACAGGGTTTTTTTCTACTAGATAGCCTGAAATACTATGAATGATGAAATTACTTTTGTTAGGTACAACAACTGGAAAGAAGATTCATAGCCATTGAAGGGGAATTAAAGAAACAGAGAGAAACAAATAAAGACTTACTGAAGGAAAAAAATTGTTTGAAAGAATCTTTAAAAGTGCAAAAGGATGATGCAGATGCAAGAGAAAGAGAGCTGAAAATGGTACTTGAGAGGATTTGTGAAATAAAAAAAGATAAAGCAGAACTTCGGTTAATGATTGATGAGCAGGAAAAAGAAGCTGCCTCTTTGAAGAGGCAAGTGGCAGAAGCTAACAGATTGAGAAATGAAAATGAAGATTTGCTGAGTCAAGTGCAGGAGATGAAGTGTTTGCTGGATGAAGCCAAAGCAGTGGCAACCTCTGGGCAATGTAATTGCAAGATAACAGGCACCAAGGTTAAATTAAAAACAGCCAAGAAAAAGAGCTCTTTGGGACAGCATGGAGCTTTTCTCAAACAGTCCATCAAGGTTATGAGTAATGTATTTGAGAACTTCAGTAAGGACGGCTGGGAGGATGTGAGTGAAAGCAGGTACGGCTCTCATTAACTTAGCCCTGTAGAGGGGACACTGTGCATATGTAAAGTACTAGCAAATGGAGATTGAATTTCAACTACTGTTGATTTGGTATTCAAAAAAAATACTGTCAGATCCTTTGAAATATCTTGGGAGGTCTTGTTCTGAGCTTATTGACTGAAATTTGCATGCAAAATTAGCCACAACTGCATGAGTATTTGAATAGGTGCCAGGAAACCCAAAAGAAGGCAATGCTTGATTTCTTCCAGTGATGCTATTTTCATGCAGTCATGAGGCTTGAAATTGACAGTTTGGCAGGTTGATTTAATTTGCTGGCCCTTTGCATATTCACCACTGACAGCTAAGGATTCCCAGGCAAGCCTACTAAGTCAGTTTAGTTATCTTGTGACATGCCGACCCGGGAGGAGAAACATTTTTTCCCCTTAATTTAGTTAGATAAATTTTGAATGACCCATTTCAGCTTGCTAGCAGATGTCTACAAGCTGTTTAACATCCTTTAAATTAAGAACTATCCACACTAATTATTTCATGTATGTTTTATGCACAGTCATTGTACTAACTTTAATTGAATGATGGTTAAAGATCAATTCTTTAAAGGTAGCTGTTACTCCATACAGTCCCACTCATGAGGCACAAGGCTCTCAGAAAAAGCTTCATAAACATTTAGAATTTCTTCTGCTTCTATTTGTCCATGCATACTTGAGGAGGCAGCAGTAAGCCACGACGTAAATGAGTAGCACATCATGTCTTTCAATACTTTGTCCTAAGAGAAGAAATATAGAGAAGGTGACAAAAGAGTAAAGAAAGTGCAATCATCTTCATAGACTTCATGTTGGCTTTATATGTCCGTATATGGAGCAAAACCTTGGAAAATGAAGCCTTTCTGCTGCTTCTCCCCATGCAAAATAGGGGGTTCCTTATCCTGAGAAAGTAAATTAAGAACCGTGCAATTTGTCAGTTGCTATCATGAATGTAAAGCTTGTTTGTTTTTCTGTTTTATTTTACAGATCTGATTTTACAGAACACATACTTTTTTTTCTGTTGCAATTAGAGAGCTTTTTATTTAATTTATCATGTTTTGCTTTTTAAGAACAATATTGAGCAAACAAATTGTCACTGCAATTTGAGTTTAAAGTGGAAGCTAAATGTATGGTTTTAGTTATCATGGCTACCTATAATTGCTACTTCCAAACATTTTATATGTATCAGGTTAGGGAATTCTTATTGTAGAATAGTGAACATTTTTGGATCATGATTCAATGTGTCATTCTCAACAAGTAAGGGAAATATTTTCATTTAGTTCCCTCTTCTATTTATTAATAAATACTGTTGTTTTCACTAATAGCTGCCTCTGAGTTTCTAGATTTAAGCCTTCCATTTTCTAAACAGAACATTGTTTGAAAGCATTCAGTGAGAGAAACATGCATGTAATTAGAACATCTCTGTGCTACTGCAGCGGCTTCAAACTATTACCTCAACTTCTATTCTTATGAGTCAGTAAGACAAACTAATGTGGCAGGACAGGTTTTGGAAAGTATAAGCATGTTTCTGTATAAACTCTCCTCTTCAATTTGAGGCCTTTTCTCTGTTTCTCTAAACAACTGATTTTTATGATGGTTCAACTTAATTTGAACTCAGTTGTGTCTTTTTTCAATGTCTTGGTTTAAAAAGTAACAAATAAAAATTACCTTCTGGCAAGGAATTCCTGGTTGCACAAGTGATGCTGAATAGCCACTGACAGTATAGAAAATAAAGTATCCAAGACTTCATATTTAAAGATAGACTTCACCAAATATGTGGAAACAAATTATAATCTGGGATAAGACACTGGAAAACTGGAAATTAAGAGCACATTGATTGCAAGTTTAAGGGAAAAAATTAAGTAGAACGGAAGTTTCGGGTCTTATTTCCTTGCATGGCAGGCAATTTGAGTAGAAGGACTACCAAGCATATAGAATTTAAAAGCACTCCGAAGAGGTGCTAAGCAGAGATTTCACTGAAGTGTGATTTCTGGGTTTTTCTTGGTCAACACTAATAATAAAGTTCAATCGAAGTGAAACTTTATTTAGTGAAGTATTGTGCACTTGTTTGTTTTGTTATCAAATGTGAAAATGAAGGAAAGTAGAAACTTAGGATACCTTTGTGAGCCATTCACAGACTGGAAGTACTATCAAATAGATTTTCATGTATGTCACTTCTGTAGCCTTAACAAAAGTAGTCCTTTAAGAAGCAGTTGAAGTCTCAGTCCTCCATGCATTGTAAAGTGAGATTCCATTTGACGCAGTAGAACTTGATAAGAAAGTTACAGAGATTTCTTCTGTATCGTATTTGTAAACATCTGCTGAATGAGTCAACTTAGTACTATTTGTATTTTATATTAGTTTATCTTCTTTTCTTGTATGTGTTATTTTTTATTGGCTGTTTGGAACTTTAAACTTTAGCTTGATTTTGTTTTGTTTCCCTAAATGTGTTGTTAGTGACTCTGAAATACCAACTTCTGAAAATTTGAAAACAGTGATTATGAAGACAGTGCAAAACATTGATCCACTGCCATATAGGAGTAAACAACAGGGAAAAAAGCAAATACGATACAGTCAAAAGCCCTGCAACATTGTTCATTCAGAAGGCAAAAACCAGCAATATAACAAAAAGGTATATAGTAAAACTTGTTTTGTTCTCCTGTGCAGAGTGTTAAAAAGTTTAATGGTTGATATTATCATTGCTGTACCCCTCATAATTAATTTGACTCTTGATGTAAACTGAAAAGAAAATTTGCTTCCAGATATTCAATGGGTAGTTTCATTGTCATTTAGAATATTTTCTGAATCATTAGTCTGCAAAAGTGTTTGAAGGGTGTGTCAGGAGTGCAAAAGCTGATTAAAAAATGTAGAGCTGCTGTAAGCTACTTCTGCTGTCTCACAGTCCAGACAAAGAATGCCACATACAACCCATTAAACTTTGTCTTAATCAGAAAAACCATACAGAAAAGGATAACCTAACCCATAACAAGGAAACGAGCAACATTTCCTCTTCCCCTCTTGCAAAAAGGTGTGCTGACTAACCAAGCCTGAATACATCTCAGTTAATTTAGTGCACACGGAAAGAGTTGTCACCATCTTGGAAAGATGCTTTTGGCTCTTATCTCTGGTCAGAAGATTCTGTCTAGAGAAAAGTGTGGTTTTAGCTGCTTCTTAGCCCATTTACATTAATTGTCTGGGATTTGAACTCCTTGTCTCATTCCTGACATATATGTGCTGTTTTCTCACAGAAGGCGGCCAGCTGGTAGTTTCCCAGGTCTTTAGAGGCTCCATACAATCTGTAGCAGATGACTCATTTTTGGACTTCTGAACATTGTTTAATACTTTCTTCCCCCTGTGTTTGCCCAAATAAATCACTTTGTGGAATTTAAAACACTAGCAGATATTGTTGTTTCTTAGTTCAGAAACAGAATACTGAAACACTGAACAACTTGCTGCTGTTAGAAAACTAATTTGAAATTCTGATATTATATGGTGATAAAATGAGTATGAAAACAGATTACATTTTCTTAGTTTCCAACATGAGAAAGCAAATACAAGCACTCTGATCTCATTATATAATCTTGATTTTGTGTGTTTCCATCAAAAGATCTATTTTTCTGACAGAAAAGCTGAAAAGGGGGAAATTTTTCTGCAACCATCTATTGCTATAGAATACACAGTATGAGCCAGGTGCAGACGATAAATGTGAAAAACTGACAGCGTGTGCTACTCCAGTTGTCTCCTGCCGCTCCTAAGTGAGGTTATACATTGCAGGGAATCCAGGAGGCTCTGGTCTCTTTTGCTGGGTAGTGTAGGCACAGCCAGTTCCTCTCCTGTTTGTTTATTTTGCATTTGCTCTCTGTTTCTACTGGGAAGGGCAAACACAGATAAATTCTGATACACATATGTAACAGACTGGTGGAATTGGAGCATAGACAGCATCCCAAGAGCCTTAAGCAGGTAAATATGCTTCAGCAGACGTCTACTTGCAGGAAAAGCACCTGAAAACATGGTTTGTGAGTACGGAAAATAGTGCTGCAAAAGGTTGAGTATTGACAGTTTAGAACACCAGTTTTAACAGAAATCTTAAATCCCTCCTGAGGATCTAGCTGGGTCATGGTATTCTCATATAAAGAGAGGCTAGAGAAATCTCTCAAGTCCTGAGCCATGCCTGAGGTTAGAGATGAGATCATTTATGACACAAGGACTTTCTCAGTTTTGCCTCACATGGTATAAATATGTAATACCCTGTGCAATATCAGGAGAGTTATGGGCACTTTCTTACAACTCATGCATTTATGAGAGTTGTGGAGATCTCAATCTTTTTGCTGCAGGCATGAATCTTTTGCTCATCATCTGCTGAGAGCTCAGTTCTCTGTTACATATTATCACCATTTCAGACTAGCATCAGTCATCCAATTACATGACTTCAGTGTTTCTAGGATCATCTGGTCATACTGATAGGAACTTAGTACTGGTTTCCACTGTTGACTTTGAGACATGGAATAAAATAATTAAGGGACTACTCAGAGGAAAGAGACCTACAAGAGCTTGACCTCCTTTGTTTTAGATTGGTTTGACTATAATCTGAAAAGCTGTCACTTATATTTCTTTTTTCCTAGAGTATACTACTTCCTTGTCCTTCAAATTCTGCGGTGATTTTAGAAATCTAGAATTCATGGCTAAGCTATCCTGCCATATCAGTAATTTGTTCAGTGCAGTTAATGGATAATGTATTGCAATTTACTCTTTTTAAATTTGAACGGCTATTTTTGTTACGAATATTTACAGAAATATGTTGCATGATGTCACATAGAAGTTGCAGTCTGAGGACTCTAAAAATTGGATAAATGTTGCAGAATTCTAGAACAGGAGTATTTCAAAATACACCAAACATTTAAGAGCTGGGAAAATAGTATTTTGATTTTGGAGTAAGTGATGCTCTGGCCATTTTCATTTTATGTATTGCAAGCAGCATTATTTTTCAGCCTCTGTTTCTGTCATTGAACATTTGATAGGTTTTTCAAATCAGATATTTAAAAGGTATGCAGCTGACTTTTTTTAAATCATGTACAAACAAGCATCGTATTTGCATGTTCATATATATTCATACTCAGTACCTAATCTGATCTTCCTCTTTCTGACATACTAAGACCACTATTCCTTTTTAATTTCTGTTCAGTATCCTGAAGAATGGGGTATTGTAAGCTTTCAGATAATACACAACATCTTTTTTCCCTATGTATAGATCCACATTTTGTCTAAAAAAATGTAAGCATTAACAGACATTTCATTTTTCTCTGGGATTCTTTGGAAAGGGTTATGATTTACCTTTAAAAGTTCACTATTTCTTCTGCTTTTGATAGGGAAGACAGAAAATTGTGCTCTTTGCTGGCTGATGTGGTAAGATTGATTTTCAAATTAAAATTCATTAGAATTTTGTGTCTTATTTGAAGTAATTTTTGTTTCAATTCAAACTGGAAAACTTTGGGGTGTTGTGGTTGGTGTGCCTTCACGAATAGTTGCTAGCTTTGTGCTTCTGTTTTTTATTTAGGACTATTCACAGAATAAAGACCTAGGAAAGTTACATTCCAAGAGGAGGAAGAGCTGTTTTATGATATCTTATCCATCAATTCTAATCAAAGGTAGGAATACGGGGGGGTTTTCGTCAATTTTGTAAGAAAGATTGACAAAGCATTCCTAACTGATGTTCCAAAACCTCTTTGGTATTACACAAACCCACTTACATACTCATGTAGGATTTGCTTTTTTAAATTTGTGTGAGTATATTTTCAGAGATTTAGCTCATTATTTAAAAGTGAAATTTCATAGGAAGAGAGACTCTCTAACAGCATCCTTTCACACAGTTAAAATTTACTCCTTTTTTTACTAAGTACCACCTATTGAATATTCTGACTAAAATAAGGCTTTTCACTAACTCTTGTTCTTCTTTGCCCCTTGTAGCCAATTCAGCCAATGAAATAAAATTAAATGTACTTTGGCTTTTAAAAAAGCCTTGACCTTATTGACCTTTGAGCTTAAAAAAATCTATTAACAAGACACTAAAGCCTGTATTTCTGGTAATACCGATCAGAAACTTGAGACAAATTTAATTTCTGAGTCATTGTTCATTTTGTAGTGTTGGCATTTCAGAAGCAGATAAACATAGAGCAGTATAGTTTAAGTAAATTAATTTGACATCACAGGCCAGAACATTATTTTGAAGAGTCAAAGAAAAATCAGAAATCATCTTATATATGATGATCTGTTGGTTTAGTAACATGCCATTTTATGTTCAGTGAACAGAACAAAAGGGAGGAAAACCATTGTCCAGAAACTGAGCCACCGTGTTACTCTACTGCAGGAAAGAATTAAGTCATTGCAGCAGCAGATAGTTGTTTTACAGAATGAAAAGAAGACAGCAGTGTCTTCTGTGAAGGGATTTAAAGAAACCAATGAAAAACTAACAACTCAGCTACATTTGGCTGATCAGAGACTTCAAAATAGTAAGCTGACGATAGAGGTAAAGTTCTTTCCATTATGTTGTCTTACAGTATTCAGCTTACTTCTGTTGTAATTATGTGAAATTTTGATAATGTTTTTGTCTATTAATCTATTCCGATTAGAATTATGAAATATAATATATTAGCATGCTTTATATGAGATTCTGAATGAGATATTATGTACAAATGTTACTGATTTATCTTTGTATCTACCCAATTCATTAACCCTTTTGAAAAATTAAGTGGTCTTCATGCTGACATTGTACCATCTTTCAAATGGCTTGAAGGAAGTTTCACTTTCAGCCTGTGGACTGAGAACATTCCTGAGAGTCTAGTCAGTCCACATGAGCTAGCACCCATTCCTCTGTGAAGAACGGGCAGTTTGGAGAAACCTTCTGTCTCTATATGCTCTAAGCGTGGAGTGCTCAAGGCAACTGGGATTTCTTCCAAAGGGTCCTCAGAGCAGTTCCATACGTATTTAATCCCATCTCTCTCTGTCAAGGTGGAAAGGTAGAGAACAAGATCTATGAAAATAGGGACTAGTAAATTATTTGGTTAACAGCCCCAAAGATGCCAGCTTCCTTCTCTATTTCAGTCTTCATTCCTACTTAATGCTTTCCTATTCTCATACTCCTTTCTGGTTTTCCCCATTCTCATTTATATATATGTATTGTGGGTTAATCTACTGCAGCTCCTCAGCTGGAATTCTTTTCTATTCATACTGTAGTGATCGGCCTGCCCTTTATAGAGCTGAATCAACAAACACTTCTGCGGTAATCGTCTCCTGTTGGTCACACACACATCCTGCTTCCAGAATTATAGTGCTACAACAGATGGACTTGCTTGAAGGAGGCAGACATTAAAAAAGAAATCAAATCCCCTCCCCCTCAAACTTCTCTGCATTTCTGGCTTTGCACAGAAGGCAGAAACAGTATCAGGAGCAGCACTTTTCACTTTCTTAGTGCTGGGGAACTGCTAATTTCTAGAGGAAGGAAAACCTAATTTCTGTTACTTATTTTGCATAATGGTATCTGTATACGTAATGAATTGTTCAAAAAGAGTTTCCAAGGTCATTGGAATCAATGGAGATCTTCCTATTTCACAAACAGTATCATGATGTAAAGTTTCACGGACAGTATAAACTTCACAGAGAGTTGTGTGTGTAATTTAGGTGAAATACTCTGGTTGATCAGACATCTTCATGTTTTACCTTCCTAGAACACTACACCTTAGATGTCAATAGGAGAGCAATCTGAGAAACAAAATGGAAAAGGACATTATCAGAAAACTGTTTTTAAAAAGAACGCAAAACATGTGTCAAGCTAAGTGTTGCTGTAATGTAAAAGACTTACTAAAAGTGAAATAGCGTGATCTTAAAACCACACCTGTTTCACTCTGTTTTTCTGCAAGGGTTTTTTTTTTAAAAAAGGTGGTCACTCATCTATTTACAGGGTGGTGCGTTCTAAGCAAAAATAAGTAAATGTTATTACAGGTACTCAAGAAAAATCCTTATTAGGCATGCACATTTTTTTCCATCTCAGCAAACAATTCAAATTCCCTTTCTTACAACTAATTACTCTTCAGGTGCCATACTAGTACTACCAAGTAGGAAATTTAAAGCAGAGGCTTGGGCTACTTGCCAAGTGAAGATTAAGGAGGTAAAGATCCTACATAGTCACTGCAGGGTACACACGTTTTTTAGAGAGGGAACCATCATTCAGACAAATCAAGTGGTTGTAAAGCACTACATTTGTGGGGGATTTTTGTGGGTTTTTTAAGAAAAACTATCTAGAAGTAATGGTTTAAGATATTGCAAGGAAACTGACATTTTGAAAAAATGCTTTTTTTCTCCAGCAAGAAGACTGTTGCCATTGTTTCTTCTCAGTGCTTCCGTTACTTAGATTTGAGAATTTTCTTGCCCAGGTAGAAGTTTAAAAACAAGCAAACAGATGATGAAAAACTAAAAGATTGAGACAATCTCTGGATTTAGGGAGACTCTTTAACACTTCTAGAGTGTCAAAATTACTAATAGCCAAAAAAAGCTTCTATACATGACCATATAGTACTGAATAATCTTATATTAACAGTGAACTTTTGATACTGGGCCACAGTAAGTATAGCATTGTAGCAACTGCAAACATTAATATCATGCCTTGGACAAGATGCTGTGTTGCCTAAATTTGGCTAAGAAAATAAATCCATTAGCAGACAAGGGCAGACGTTTGTGTAGCCAGTCCTTAGTTATAATCCCTGAGGAATCTAGTGCTGGAAGATCAACTTTGGATTTAAGATTTAAATGTTGCAGATGTTCATTTTGAGAGGGATTTTACAGTTCATACAACATAAGGACTGTCTGGCATGTGCTGATTTTTAGAATGTGTGTACATGCATGGTTCTGTGTATTTTTCTTGAAGATCCATGCAGACATGTATGTATGTATATATTTGTCTGTCTGCTTGTAGGAGTTCAGAATGCTAAACTCAAGTACTTTTTTGTTTGCCATATAAACTTAGCAATAATATAGATTTTTTGCTTTGTTTTGTTTCTGGAAAAGCAATTCTTTGCCTGTTTCTGCAAAAATGACTGTAAAGTGACTGCACATGTAAAAATCAAGGATTCAGTCTCCAAGGATTCACATCAACACTGTGTCAGGACCATCTGTACAGAAGTATAGTAGTTACACTTTGCTCTCAGTGTATAGAAAGCACAGCTGGAGCTGATATTTAATGTAGAAGTGAAGAGATTTAACATTTCCGTAGTTTCTTAGAAAAATGTCTGAAAGGAATTGTTGAAAAAATCCAGGAATTTTTTTTTTCTAAAATTTATCGCTTCTCTACTGATTTCTATCACAAAGTGACTGCTCATAACAAGAGTGCGTTTATTGCATAAAGCACAGTAGTTATAAATAGTTTTATGCAGTGATTTTCATTCTTGTTGCAAAAGTTCAGACAAAGTATATTGAACATGAAATTAAAATCATAAGCAGGTGAATTCACTAGTACTTACCTTATTTACATCAAGGCCACCATTGCTCAACAGTACCAAAAGATCTTTTGCATCAGTTCTCCAGTATTTCTCAGCTCATGTCACAGGAAAAACTCCTTTCTTAATGGAGTGCTGTAGGCATTTGCAAAGTACCTGTGGTAAGTCTTCTGCAGCAGGAAACATGAATATCAAAGGGGGAAAACAAATCAACCAGGCAAAGACTGACATTCTTTGGAGAGGATGATGTGAAGGTTTAAGTAAAGTTTTTCAGGTGCATTCTTGCAGATGTGTAAGTATGTTTTTACTGAATTGGGGTGAAAAGGAGCTGGGCCTAGGATTTTTTTCTTTCTGATTTCATTTCAAAAATATCTCCAAACTTTATTTTAGCCTTTTGATTTTCAGATGTCTTTGAATTTTAAGGGAGCTTTTTTCCTCCTCAGCTCATACTGTGCTTTTAAAATACAATGTGCTTGCCAAAAGTTTGTCTAGTTGATTATCTCAAGCATAGAAAGGTATGAACATCGAGGGCTAGAGAAGCTTTTTATTCCTCAAAGTTTGTTTTTTATTTTCTCCACATATTGTCTTGACTATTTTTTGCTACCCAATCTATCAAAGAACAGCTCAGAATTCAGAGTTGTATCTGCAGATTCAGCAACTCAGCTTCCTTCTTATGATACCCAAATATGAGTAAACCAGCCAGATTAGCAGTATTCAGTTACTCTGAAGCAAAGAAGCAGCTGATGATGAACTTAGATTCATTGTGACTTATTGAACTTTATTATTTCCACAAAGATGTCACTTTGACTCTGGTTATCATAAAGGGATTTTTCAGTCTTTAAAGATGTATGGTTATTTACATAACAATTTTTCTGTGTGTTTGGTTTCCTTAAGGTAAATTTTAGGAATGAGCTTGAAATAATAAACTGAATGTTGTCTGTAAATACCCTGCAGTAGCTAAATCTGCTTTTGGAACTTTTATTCACTGCAGCTAATGTGTAATTGTTTGGCAGTTTTTGGATGCTTTCTACATAAATATTGTCCTGTTAGAAGTTCTCTAAGGCATATCCAATGGTATGGTTTTATCTTTTTAATTCCTCTTTCCTGGAAGTTCTCCAGTGTGTTTGTGCTTTTTTTTTTTTTTTTTTTAAATTAATTTCCTAAGAAAGCTTATTCATTCAGTGTCATCTTTTCTCAATTAAGTTATTTGGGGTTTGTTTCCCCTCCAGTAGGAGGAAAATATATTTTTCATTATGTACATCAGATAATACTAATCATGCTTATGCGATATCTGAAAATAGAATTTTATTAAAAGTTGTAGAAAAATAAAATTTGGAAGACTTAAAGTGTTAATGGTAATTTTTACAGATAAACTGTGCAAGAGATTGCTACTACATCAGTAGAATATGCAGGAATTATGAATTTCATATTTAGAATTAGTAAAAAAAAGAAGTAAAAATAGAGCTGCAATGACCTCATATTTTAAAGAATTCTGTGAAGATGTTTAGGAAAAGTCTCTTTCAGGAGAAATGTGATTTCTTCCCCCACGCCTTCTTTAGAAGCGTACAGATTATCCTTTCCTAATTGCTTTTAATTTGGTTAATTTGCTGGAACTATAATCTTTGTGTACAATATTGAGAAAGAAGACAAGATGGTTTCTCAAAAATATTTAAAAATCAAACCAGCAAATTTTTTATTAGACTTTTTCTTAAAATATAACAGAATTGGAAATGTAAACCAGGAAGGTTAAAAGTATGAGAAAGCAGGATATACTGCCTGACCTTTCCATACGTCGCAAATACAGTCTAAGAAAGCAAAAGTTTATTTAATAATTGATCTAAACTGTGTGCCATTATGAGACTGAAGTCTTCTCAAAATTTGATTTGGTGTAAATTCTATGTTTTTTTCTTCAGAGGTCACACTGCTGTTATCATTATGTAATGCATGCCTTGAAAAGACCTCTTTGCAGGCACAGTAGACAATTCAAAACTCAGAACACACTGCCAATCTCTGCATTCTTGAGAGAGGGACATTCTTCCAGGACTCACCACAATGTTCCAGACCTGAACAGCAGCATTATCTGTGGGTGGGAAAAATTATAATGTATTTCAAACTTAAATTTTATGGAATTTAAGTTCAATTTCTGTGTGCTGCCTGTAGGTTTTGAAGGCTTTGAATTGACAGTAGTGAAAAAAATAGATTCTGCTATATTGTAGTTTTATGAGAGCTTTGCTGAGCTTAACAAATTGAAAATCAAGTCACTTATAAAGGCTCTGCTCTGTGACTCTGAGATTATAAGTCACCTCTTTCAAGTGCTTGTCCAAAATTCTGCCTGGAATGAAACATGATCAGCTAGTTAAATAAGTTTGTCCAAACATTTTGACTACTAGATGGGGAATCTCTGTTTAACTATATAACTGGTAAACTCCTGATTCAGCATTGCTGCTGATATAAAACAGTTCTCAAACTTCTATTTTCTACTCTGTCAGAGAAGATGACTTGGAAATAAAATGAGGAATTTCCAAATGGTAAACATGAAAGTAACTGCCCTTTTGAAATGCATCCACTCCAAATTTTTTTTTATTATTTATTTTTATAGTTTGCTGCATTGAAAACTTACAGCATCCTGAAGTCAGTTTTGTTAACAGAACTACACTGTAAAATATATTTATTGTGAAACTGTGCTGTCATTACAAAATAAAAATAAAGCAAAATACCTTTTACATTTATATTGATCTCTGAAGAAAAATTACAATAGACCTGTTGAATTATTGATGAGGTAAAACTGAAGTACATTGCATGTAGGAAATGAGTCTCATTCATAAATTAAAGAGAACAGTTGGCATGAACTAGAACTGTGAGAGTTGTATTATATTGCTGTCAAAATGAAATAACTTAGAGATAGGTAAATTCTAGAATATAAAAAAAATTGTGTAGGCAACATGAATTTCATAGAATATACTTAGAATCAATACAATTTATATTTCTGTGTTATGTAGAAATCCTAAAAATTATATTTCTGTATTAAAAGAATCTGTATCACAAGGATTAGCATGTTCTTGTAATGTTACAAATAGAGATAATACACAAATCTTTAAGCATATCTAATATATTTATGTCTGATAGTGTAATACTATAAAAGAATATACTTGCACATATATTACTGTAAACAGTGGAAGATAATGTTCTGTAATTTTTACTTCCTGGATTTCATGTGGTATGTAGCTTATTTTTATTTCATCTTCGCTGTGATTTAATCAAAATTCCATTGTGCATTGAAACTTAGCTTATTACATGAGAAAAAAGAGATCTGAGTTTGCAAGTTTTTCCCAAAAAACATCCAGAATAAAATAATGTTTGAGACCTAGAAAAGCTCAACAAATACTGTTGTAATAGGATTTCTTTTTGTGTTCACAGGAATATCTTCACTGAATTCAGTGAGATCTCATTTAATCAAATCTAAGCATAGAGCTAGACTGGATTTTTGAACCTCCTCTACTGTATACGGTTCTGTGAATAATACTTGGTTTTGGCAGGTAATATTTACTCACCACCAAATCTCACCCCCAAAATTAATTGATTTGGGAATAATTATTCATATGTTGACAAGAGATTACATTTCGGCTCTGGCAGTCGGGTTTTGTCAAGGATTGTCATAGATAACAAGTTTGGGTTGCAACTGGGTCAGTACTCTTAAGATTGTTCACTGGAGTGGTCCATTCATTAGTAGTAACTGTCAGTATTAACTATGAAAGGGATTTACTAACCACTTTATTTATGTGCACATTTCCACTGAATTCAATGAAATTTCAAGACCTCCTGTGCATGGTGGTAAAAAGAATTTTATTGGCTCAGGAATCGAATGTACACCTCTCTATGGTGAGAGATTCTTTTCTGTTTTGTACTTGTAGGGAGGGAATTACAATAGAGGATGTAGCTGCATTTTTTTTTTTTATACAATACTGTATGATTTAATGTTATGATAGACAATTCAATAACCCCTCTATAGAATGTGTACCATTCTATACAGGTACTACTAAAATGCAAGAAATACGTGCCTTGGGTTTCTGTCAGCAATATATTCTGCCTTGAAAGTTTGAATTCTCTCCTGTAGTTATCAGTTGTCTGTTTCACCATGGATTTTTACCTAAGCCTCTCTTTTCTCCCTTTCCTGCTCTAGGTAAAGGTTTTCCTAATTATATTCTTATGTAGAGTTTTCAAGAGTCATTAGAAATAGGGAAAATAATTTTGCATTCCTTGATTTTGTGAACGTTGAGTTGATTCTCCTGCAGTCTTCTAATGCATCCCTTTACCTTACTTCCCTTTGCTATGCTCCTGTCCTAATCTGTTAAATAAATTGTAAAGTTAGGGAATGTAAGATTGCTGGAGCAAGGTGCTCGGTACGGTTAACAAAGTAGACGCATGTAACAGGTGAATCAGTATGAGACAGTTTTGTTCCCTATTTGAGGAGCTGGATTTCCTAAGAAATTGAAGAAGCAGGTCATGGAGTTGCAAAAATGACTCTATGAGCTGAATGTATCTAGAAGTCTTACAAGCACATCCACTCATTTTTGTTATGTGCCCCTGTGCAACCATGATTCGTTTATTAAAATGTACATAGGAGATAAAATTCCAAAAATTATTATCATGATTGGGTTTACTTAGTATTTGGATTGGACCTAAGCACTGACACATGGAACACAGTATAGACTCAATGTCTCAATTCATGCCTTAAGGTTCAATTGGTGCATGTAAGCACCACTTAATCATTTTCACTAGCTCAGAATCTCACATACCATGAAATTAATTTTTCAGTTGAACCCTCACATGAATTATACCATTATTTTTTTCCCCAAGATAATGGTTTACACCTTACACATCTATTCTATTTGGATATACTATGAAATATATGACAGTCTTTTTGTTCTTTGTTTTAGAGGTAAAATCTTTCAATCATTTTTAAAAAATTAGTGGCAACGTAAAAAAATCCAAGCCAATGCAAGAGGATATCCTCAGTCATTGACAGCTGTTCTAAGCTTTCAGTCATCCACCAGAGCCTGATTGAAAAGTATAGATCATTATGACCTCACAGTGTTTTTAATGAGGAAATCATTACATCATAATGAAAACCAATACATTGCTCAAGTTCACGTTGAGCAAGGCTGAATGGCTGTCTCTTGGGAACCAGGGACTCTGAAGAAAAATGAGAGTCCTGGCAGGTAATGAGCTGAGCATGAACTCCCATTACCATTGTGAAAAACACTACTGCAGTCCTTGAATTTATAAACTGCAGGCTATACAACAGGAGCAGAGAGAATGTCTTCTTTCACTTGGCATGAATTGACTGCTCCTAGAATACTCTGTGGAACTCTTAATACCCAGAATCCAAGAAGGAGACTGATGGAAGTAAAAAGCATTTGAAGAAGACTTACAAGAAGGATTTGTAAATATACCATTCCAGCGAAGAATTTGAGATTTTCGGAGAGGAGATTGAAAAGTAACTTGGATTTCAATATCTAAGAAAAAGAAATTTGATTGTAAAGTCTTCAGTCTGGCAAAGGAAGTTTGGAAAAAAGAAAGATTCAAGGACACAGCTGAAAACAACGTAGAATCATAGCAGGTAGGAGATCTGTAATTTTTATGTGAAAGTAATTGATGAGAGCCAGTTGTAGTCAGAGGTCTCTAGTGATACTGGACGATTAATCTAGAAAGGAAGAACTAGAAATCTTGTGGTTAGCAGTGGGCAGAGTCTTTCTGAAGGGAATAAAAAAAATGTCTGTTCTGTAGGAAGCAAAAAAAAGAGGAAAAGAGAGGATGTGTGTAATGACATGAGGTTAGCTAATGAAAAGTACAAGCAGGAAGGTATGTTCTCAACTTGAATAACACTGTTACCTGAAGAACTGGTGGAAGAAGTGCACTAACTTCATAGAGCACGGCGAATGCATTTAATAGCGCTGTGGAGAAGTCATGTAAACATGAGAGGTAAATGTAAGTCAAACCTCTGTTTTATAAGGGTCTAACTGAAGCCAAGGAGGAGTGTTATAATGTTGTTCAAACATCAGGTCACAAAGGGATGAAATTCTAAGGCAGAGAGAGGAAGGAGCCATCACCACTCAAGACATACAAATACAGAGTCATGACATAAGGAAAATGGCGAATGAAGCGGACTAACCTAAAGGAAATGCTCCACAGTGTGCAACAGGGATGGTAAAAAATATTTAGAAGAATCAGTCTTTAGCCAAAGAAATGCAAAGACAAGGAAAAGTAGTTTTTGTGGTGTAATGTTCACAGAATTTGGTCTGGTACAGCCCTTTAGAGTTGCAGATTGCAGAATGAAGAGAAGACTAAAGCTCTTTAGGTAGGACATAGCTTTGTAAGGAAAATTCAGAAGAGAAAAAGATAAACGCTTTTTAATATTTCTGTCATATTCTTTTGTCTACCTGTAGGGTTGAGCGTAAAGAAAAAGTTTTTTAGTGAGGTGGTTGTGAAATATTTAAAGGACAAAACATCATTTTAACTGGGGATGTAGAGAGCAATTAATCTGCGTCAAAATCTTGATTAAGGACTCAGAATATTTCGTTAAAGGCTTAGCTTCCAAAGAATAGAAATACTTAGTCTTCCAAGTATTGTTTGCAACAGAAACTTTGACAGAAAATAAAGAAAATTAAATTTGCTAAGAGAAACAAATAAGGGAAAGGCATTCTAATAGACAGTAATTTCAATTAAAAATCTGTGGTTGCTGCACTTGCAGATTGTGACAAAAAATGACTGCAGGGTTCAAGCAAACTACTCAGTTGAACTTCACTTCCAGGTTTACCAGACTGCAAGGTTCAAGAAAACTATGCATTTGAACTTGGCTTACAGGTTTATTATGCCACTATTGCAGGTTTTCATGGATAAAATGGAATAATGCACTATTAATAGTCAAAAGCAAGAATACATTATAATAACCCAAAATGCACTAAAGATTACGCATTCATTAGTTAATCACTCAGGTTTATGAACTTACAACATGCTAAATATTTACTCACCCCTCCAGGTGAGGGTTTCGAATCCTGGAAGAGCAACCTTGGCCAGTCCTGGCCAAGGGGGAAGGATCACCATACACTTCCAATTTTCCTACCAAAAGCTCATGGTTTTTGTCCCCTGTTGTACATGACTTTTCGCAGGGCTGTGCCTGAACAGATTATTCTATCTGGAATGTTTATTTTTGGTGGTGTGATGGCCCCTACCCTCCCATGAGCAAGATTTAGCCTGTACTTGTTCTTTTGCTAATTTGGTGTTGAATAGTGTTGTTGAATAGTGGTTGAATGGGCCTCAGGACATTTTGTTTGTTAAGCGATTTCAAGGCTTTACTTCCTTTCGGGTACTTAGTACGATGCAGCATTCAGACAGCTCCGGGCTAAGCTGTATCCGCAGATACCCCATAGTCATCTCTGCACAGATAAGAGAACCTGAGTCGAATTAACGACCCCCTGCATTTTGCCTTTGTTATCAGAAACCTGCTCAGCCATTTAGTCCCAAACACAAAGATATAAATTTTGCAAGTTCTGTCACTAAAAAATGGAACAAATATAATCTTGAAAAAATGAAACAAACATAATCTTGGGGAAAGTTAAGCAGTAGGAGACAAAAATTTCCATTTTTTCCTTAGGGAAACCTATATCGAGGCCAGAAACTACAGTTAGTATATGATGATTTACTGTCTCAAGACCTCTGCTTTGAGTAGTTTCTCTGAAGAAAAGTTTTGTATTGTTCTATGTTTTTAGTGAACATAATTTTGATAAGAAGGCATTGCGTATCGCTTTGAGTGCATTTTATTGCAGCCCACTGTCATACATATTATTGTGCTCTGTTTAAAAGGTGCTTGCATTTTATAGTAAATTCCTCAGAAGGTTATGAATATTAGATTGTCCTTACTGTGTTCTTATTTTTCTGTCAAGAATTGTAAAATTTTAGTCTCATTTCCATTTTTCAGCTGCTGCTTTATGCTATTTGTTCTTACTTTTCATTAAAAGGAGTTTAAAACTTCTCTATATATACAAATACGTTTTTTCTTATTTACATATACTCACTGTGTATCTCTACAACTGTCTTTACACTGGCAGCTTAAGTAGTAGAGATCCTTTATGGGGTATTCAGTTTATATATGTCAGATCCTCAAGGGCCATGGCTTTTGCCAGATGAAGCACTTTTGATTTTGAGGCTGATGAAACACAGTGGTATTATTGATCTGTGCATGACACAGCCTGTCTCTGTGCTGGCAGAGTATAGCAACATTTATCCAGGAATTTATGAAATGTCACTTGGATCATGTTCATAAGGTAAACTGTGCAAAAACCAGGATCCAAGATGAGAATCCATGAGGAATTGGACGTGACTCTCTTATCCCTTAGTCCTATCTTCTAGGTCAGCCAAGTGGTATTTGTTAAAACAATGTCTGTGTTTTGTATTACGGTGGTGAAGAAAGTGTGATTGTCACTGGGAACTTTTTGTACAATATAGTCATGCTATTGTTTTACTTAGTTTTTTGGATCTCTTGGGAGAACAATAAATCAGTGAACGTGATCTAAACATTGCAAGTCTATAATTTCTGTTCTTATGTAACAAAATGATGGTTCCTGTACAGCTCCAACCAGGAAACTCTGATTATATTTTCTAAATAATTTAACTTTTCTTACTTCACTTTGCCTTTAGAGATGTGTGGCGATACATGTTTATCATTAAGCTTGCAGTAAGCAATAGTGGTCAGAAAGGGTGTGTGACTGTTTCTATGCATAAAACTGACAAAATACTGATATTTAGATGGGTTTTCTTCTTTATAAATTATAATTGAAAAAGACTACACAGTTTTGTTAGTATCAAAAGTATGTAATGTAAAAAATAATGAAAACTGTGGTAAATAACAGAAAAGCAATCTTCCATGTACTATTTATTTATTCGTAAAGTCACATGACTTTTCCAGACATTTTTTATAAGTAGTGTTTCAGCAATAGATTTGCCGTTATCTGCAAGGATGTTGCACCTTCTCATTAAAAAAACAAAGTTTTAAGGTGTAGGTGTAAGAAAACACACTAAAAGCTACATTTCTTAATTTTCATTTTCTTTTTCTAAAATGGTTATAAGATTAACATATCTGAAAGTTAACCATTAAGGGAAAAAATTATTATTGTGATATTTGCCAACATTTTTCACTTTTAAACATTAAAATCTTTAGAAAAGTCTCTAGATCATTTGATTTAAAAACCAGTTATTAGTTAAGGCAAAAAGAATCAGCTTCTATTGAAGTTAGAGGTTTGATCTATTCAGCTGCCTTGGGATTTTTTCACAAGTATAACAAGGCTTTTCTTTTCTTTCTGTAAGATAATTTCTCTACTTTGTATTCTACAAGATCAAATCAAGATTTAAATGAAATATCACTTGTGAGTAACCACTGAAATGTACTTAGTCTCTGCCTTTTAAAATGCTTTTCCCACATTTGTATTTAAAAATATATTAAGCTAAGAGGGGAAAAGCTGTTGGTCATGAAAATATATTTGCATACACGATACATATATTTTTGCATGTTACCCCTTCCTTTTCAAGATTGACATGTTGGGGGGAAAAATTGCAGTTGGTTGGGTTTGGGTTTTTTATTGGGGTTTGGGGGGGTGCTTGTGGATTTCTGTGTTTATTTTGCAAAGGTCGATAGGTTGGACAAATACCGATGTCTGTTTCTCAGGAACATGAAAATGGTATTTCATAGCATGAAGGCCACCTGCTTGTTAAATCTACTACATAGTAGTACATAGTATTGTTAGGACAAGAGCAAACAGCCTCAAGTTATGCCTGGGGAGGTTTAGACTGGACACAAGGAAAAAATTCTTCACCAAAAAGGTTGTTAAGCACTGGAGCAAGCTGCCCAGGGAAGGCTGAGTCACTTTGCCTGGAGGAGTTTAATAGATGTGTAGATGGAGTGCTTAGGGATGTGGTTAATGGTGGACTTGTAAGTCTTAGGTTAATGATCGGTGATCTTAAAGGTCTTTTCCAACTTAAATCATTCTGTGATTTAATGACTAGCCATAGCATGTCTCACAAGAGTCACAGATTCTGGAAAAGCACTTACTTTTTTGGTGACTGAGCTGGTCTGCCTTTGGACAGTTTTCTGTTCTTTCAGAGATGCAGTGGTGGTTCTGTGGTCTTGAGGATGTTATGTATACCAAAGGAAAATGTGTGACTGTCTATACTCTTTATCTCAGTGAAGCACGCAGAAGAGAATGAGGGAAGTACCAAGATTCAGCAGCTGGAGGTCTGGTTTAAGCTGGAACATTGAATTTCAGGGATTAGGCACAACTACAATGTTGTCCTCAAATTGTTCATGTATATGAAAATAATTAGTTGTCCAAATGAGTCATGATATTGATTATAATCATGGTAAAGGGAAAGTATATTTCATTTCATACATCATGCTGAAAACATGGCTTTTTCTTGTGATGTTCTGTTCACCTATTTAATATGTAATGTAAGGGTATACTTTACCCTAAACTCTTAATTAATGCTTGTAATTTTAGCAAGAGTTCCAATGATAACATAAATTACAAATTAAAGATAAAACTGTGGGGGTTTTTTTACAAGAATCCGGGGAAGAATTACCTCTTTAATTTATATGCTATACATCATAGTGATAGTTTTTAAATACAGTTCATGATTTTGAAAAATATCGCTGTTTTCACATCTTCCCCATAATCTCTGTCATCATCTTCCTCATACCTCTCAGAAATGGCTAGCAATATGCCTTTATTTTCTTATGTAAAAATATAAAATAATACATTAATATTTGTACAGTGTCACCTTTATATGACTAGAAATCTTCCATGTTTTTCAGATCTTCATTGTATGTCTGTATATTTGTCCTGCTTTATGAGAACTTAGAACTTTTCCAGTAATTAAATTTGTTAATAGTTTATACAGAGTGCTTTGCTTTTATTCGGCTGTCTACATAAAGAAAAAATCAAAAAAGCTTCTGAGTTCATTTCTGCAGCTTTGGTTGATATCTGAAGCAGTTACAAATAAGATGTTTAAATAATTGTATTAAATCGAATATAGAGCTATCTTTATAAATCTCCTTCCTTGAATATTGCAACCCACTTCTGAGAATACCTCTAATGTACATGGTTTTTAGTAACTTTCATCTCAAAATACTTATATCACTTCCTCAAACCTTTGTATCTTTTAGTCATGTTTTCTGTAAGTTGACAGAAAATGGTCTTTAACAGTTGGAAAGTTGAGATATAAGCAAAAGAAAACAATATGTAAAGAGGAGGCTAGAGTATGATAGATGGAACAGCTTTCCTTACAAGCACAGCATTCCTG
>NW_010408703.1:0-4126 GCF_000710305.1 Buceros rhinoceros silvestris | reverse complement strand
CCCACCCATATTTGAGATGCAGAAGTATTTCAATAGAAAATGGTTCACTGTCTAAAACAGATGGAAATGAGGAGAGGTTAAATTAATATTTCACCATTCTTTCAGCAGTTTTGTTTCTTTCTTGTTTATATATTCTTTTAAAAATAATTTTAATTTTTAAAGGTAGAAAACTATATGCTTTGAAAATAAGTGGATAAATCAAAAGAAAGTTTAAAAACAGTCTTTAGAATAGCATTTTCATTTCAGTTTCTCTCTATTTTATGTGAGCTATACAGAAAACAGATGGAAGCATTATTAATTTTTTCCCCCAATGAGTTTTAGTGCAGCATATTTGTATGTGTTATCTGAAACATATGAATACTTAGTATTGCTGCTGTTAAATTCGTAATGAGTTGTAGGGATTGTGAAATTCCCTGACTGGCTCTCATGCAAGTAGTTCATTTGCAGTGCTTAGATGTGTTAAGATTAAGCAGGGGGAATATGGCAAGCACTATCCCTGACCTTAGATGAAAAATTCAAATTTCTAGCTTTATGAGTTTGCCCCAACTCCCATGTTTGGTGAAAATCAGGTAAATACTGTGTAACCCTGTGTAAAATCTTGCAGTAAAACCTGGTCCTAACTGTAAAAGATTGCATGGATAACATGTCTAATGTTGGAAATAGTCTCTAAGTACAAAGATGGGGCAGATTTTGTGCATCAGATGCAAGTCTTTACTTCTATATAGCACTACCAAATGTGCACAGGCATGTTGGGTGTCGGAATACTCAATTCAACTTGTATTTGTTTAAATAGAAATGTTAGGTTCACAGAAACATTGGTTTTGGACTTCAGCCGTGTCTTCAAGACTGGCTTGCTGTAACATTCAGATATTTCCAAGTAGGACAAAGTGTTATGAAATGTATCTGTTTTTATTTTAATTTTTATTTTAATTGTAGTAAAGCTTATTTTAATGTACCATGTTTTGTCTGTGTAGATACTAATACTTAAACTAAGTGTATAAGATATACTGTAATATTCTGTAGTCTTAAATATTTTTCTTTTTAAGAAATACTAAATTTTTAAGTTCTGTAGTTTTTTTCTGGAAATGTTGAGGCCTTATAGGCAAGGTCCTGCACATTTGTGTATTCTGGCAGTTTGCATCTCTACATTAGAAACTCAATCCGTGCAAAAATCAAAGCACATAGTTGTGATCGTATAATTGATCATAATCTGTTACATACGTAGTTAATAGTCCTTATATTCCTTTGAAATTTGCAAGGACAGATGGAGTGCTGTATCTGCTTTCGTATGAAAGCAAGACAGTGTTCTTAGTATGTACAGAAATTTGGCAGGGGATACAGCAATATTTACTCACAGAGACATGAAATTAAAGTGACAGAAAATGCAAACCAAAATAGAATTGCTGCATGTCAAAAACCTTAGATTTGAATTGCTGTTATCATTACTCAGATGACATGTTTCACAAGCTTTTTCATCGTATTAAAATTTGTTACTAGTAAGTTATTTGTTATTAGTAAGTTTTTTCCTATGTTCCATAATTTATTCGGAAAATCATTGGTTCCATAAACCTGCAGTTCTGTACTCAGGCTTGTCCATTGCTTATAACAGCAGATGATTTCTGGGAGATTTGGGCCCAAAAATGAACTGCAGTTCATTCATACATGAATGTGTGTTTCTCTGGAATAGATCTACGTATGTGTTCTGGTCTTGATCTATGTGATATTATCATTCTTTACAAAAAGTTAAAACAAAACAAAATTTAAAATGGTCCTAGCTGCTCTGATTTTATTGATTTTATTTTTTTATTATTTCATAAGATGCTGTAGCCAGATCAAATGTTGTTATACTAGGCTTTTACAATTTGTAGAATAAATTTATCTGTAAATTAGCTGTAAGATAGCTGATTTAAAATTACAAGTAAAATATTTGTTTTTGAAGTGGTACACAGTAAATAGCCCTTTATAACCAATGATTACTCTGATCAGTACTAGCACATGATTAAGATAACATTTAAAGATTTTGATAAGAGTCTTTGTTAGTGATTACAACCATATTCCCAATAATAAGTGAATTTATAATTTGTACGTGTGAAAGGGCCATTCTGTAGATAACCATGTAAACATTGCTTTTATAAAGCTGATGAATGGCAATTGTGTTATGGGGACATTATTAATAGGACAACTATGGTTTTTCTTTAGTAATATACTTGAGATGAGAAATAAACCTCTTATCTGCATGCTGATATCTGTATTTCTCTTCTGGGAACTAATTTAAACACTTCATAGGAGATTGACATTTTCAGTGCCTTAAACATCCTTAAAAGCTGCTTTGTTCATTGCAAACCATATTTGGAATGACCTCATAATAACGTAGCACACCTCAAGTGTCATGCCTGTCTTTACTATGCACATTGGAGCTGTGTTCATGTATACTAGACAACTGCACTTCAAGGAAATACTTTTTTTTTTCTTGATAGGCAATTAGCGGTAATTAGGAAGATTCACTTCAGTAAGATGTCAACATGAGATTGTTTAAAAAAGTTGAATGTCAGTGGGTTTAAAAGAGGTTTTTTCCCTGACATGTAGGTATGGCACGTGAAACATGAAATGTTAATTCAACTTTTCTGCTTATTATTCATGCACAATATTATTTTGTCATTCAGATACTACACTGACAGAGTGCAAAGGGTGTTAAAACAGTGCTGCTAGAATAAAAAGAGGATTAATCTACCATTGGCCAATTAGCCAAAGGGTACTTAATGGTCTCTAAAGGCTACTGAAGTCTAACAACTAGCTAAAGTGCTGGCAAAAAGTCCTCTATATTACCTTCATTTACTTGACATTTTGTGAAACAGTCAGCTGCTGATAACTGCATTTGGTTGGAAAAAATAAAAATTATAACTCAGTGATACAGCAGATTTTACTAAAATTTCAGAAAACTGAATGACAAATAACTTTTATGTTTCAGAACTTTTTGTTGCTTTTGGGGCTCTTCTTTAAATTTAGGCGTAGAATATTAAGTCACCAAAGACTTCACTTTCACATTTTGTCTTCGTGTCTGGAGTAATCAACCACTTGTAATACTTCCATGAAAAAAAACTTTCACTGAGGATTTGGAGTTATTTGCTATTTGTCTCTATGATCACATGAAGTATGCAGCACAGTTGTTTTTTTATTTTGGTATCTATATTTTCATATTTTCAGATAGCTGCATACCTTCTTTATTTTAGCTTTTTTTGTCTTGAGGCTCATCAGACAGAGTTGAGTTTTGATTCAAGAGAACAAAAGAGGGTCAAAATTAGTGGGATTGACTCAATAAATTTTGCCTTGGATATTGTAAACAGGTTTATCATGTTATAATATTTGATAAAGTGCAAAATCATAAATACCAAACTCAGTGCCTGCAAATATGTTTTGAAAAGTACTTTCATGGTTTATGTGTGCAACAAGTACTTTTAACTTGTATATTTTTCATGATCAGGCTAAAGCTGTGAGAAAATAGCATTTTATTTAAACCTTCAGATGGGCAGTGTTAGATTTAAAAATAGAACTTGGTACAGGAGCTATACATACAGAAAATATATTTTTTACTTACGGTAGGAAGGTTTCTTCAAGAAAAGGAATATGTTTACTTCAGGTTTCTTACAGACATCTCTATGGACATTGTAATGTTTTCTTCTGACAGGATTTGGGGATGGAAGGCCTCATAGCAAATTTGATTTTTACGCCTCTGAGGATATTTATATTAGTTGTAGTTGAAACAATTAGTAAAATAAGATTATGTCATTCCTTAAAAAGGGGTTTAAGAATACCTGATTTACATCCAATTTTGTAACTTTGCCTATAAGTAATTTGACATAATATATTCTCTAAATATAAATGTATGGGATTGCGTACAGCAATGGCAGTGCAATATCAGCCACCACCAACAGAAATGTAATACTCATACATGGCAGTTGCTGTGGGAGGGGGACATTGCTGTAAACTGAGCTAGAAGCTCCTCACAGCATTGTTGTGATGTCAAGGAGCAACAGGCCATTACAGGAGCTTCCTACATTAATCCGTTGGGCCTTCCACATAGCTGTGTTTCTGAGCAGAGGGCTTATGGTTGTTAAGGGTTGAGGGA
>NW_010408702.1:3774-4850 GCF_000710305.1 Buceros rhinoceros silvestris | reverse complement strand
TTGGGTGCAGGCCTCCGCCCAGCCAGCAAACCAGCCCGCCCTTTGCTGAGGTGGGGCTGGCTCCTTGATCCCCCTTCCTGCCGTTTTCCATACCCACCCATTGCCCTCCTCTTTCTCGACTTCTCCCTTTGCTGCTGACGCGGGTTCCTGGCTGCTGCTGTCCCAGCCAGACTCCTCTCCCAAAACGACCCCAACTCTCCCTCCAGCTCTCTGTGACGTGAGGCCACTTCTCGCACCAATCCCCCTTAACCACCCATGAATCCTGGCTCTTCCTCATGCCGCTGTGACGCTTGTCACCTTCTCACTCGGTTTGCTGTGGGCAGAGGTTTCTTCCATCATGCTCACAAGTCTCCCATGGTCAGTTCAGATCATGCTGGCTGTGCCAGGCTCTCTCCATCAGCTCATGGCCTTAATGCAGAGCTCCAAAGTCAATGGCATGTCACATCATTTCTTCCTGTCCTGTTACTAGCCTCGCTGGGCCAATCTTCGCCATCCCATGATGGCTCTGACACCCTCCTCTCTGGCCAGGCATGGTCTAGTCCTTTGGAGTGACGCTTCCCCTTAGTGCCTGACGTGTCTTCCTGCAGTCTCATTTTGTAGGTACCGGGCATGGAAGTCCCGGCCTCATGCAGGAGACTGAACTGGACTGAAGCATTGACGAGGCGGAGCTGGGCCTGCTGCAGCCCAACAGCTGATCCCTGAGCCGTGAGCACAGAAAGGAATTAACAACCACAACTTGCTGCCTGTTCTCCTCCCTCTTGGGGCAAAGCCTTTCCCAAGGTTCTGCTCTGCATCTTGAAGGGCTTGGACCCATGTTTCTTGCTCTGGGGAATGGGTCGAGCCTAGCTCTCCCAGCCACTGGTACAGGCCGTGGTCAGCTCGGCCACTCCCAGCGAGGCGTCGCGGAGGTGAGCTGGATGTAGGAACTGCTCTGGATGGGCTGGTCCAACTGCAGCAATGCCGTGGCGTTCCTGTCTGCTGATATTACTGCAGAGTTCGCCATCCAGCGGTAGCTTAATATGGCTCACGGGCGCCTCAGGGCCCAGCTGGGTCAAGTGGGTGGGCCTGATCAACAC
>NW_010408702.1:1224-3603 GCF_000710305.1 Buceros rhinoceros silvestris | reverse complement strand
CAAGTGGGTGGCCCTGATCACCACATGCCTCATTGTGACGTGCCTGGAAGAAGGTGGAGAGAAGACTCAGAGCAGAGCCATGTGCTGCAGCAGCCCAGCAGCTCCCGGTCTTCTGCTTCACTAGGGTGAGAGGACAGCAGTGCCACGGAGGCTGCGACTGCCCTGGCGTGTTTTAGGCACGAGGAATGGAGAGCTGAAGCAGCAGCGGGAAGCAGCGGCACCAGCCCAGCCTGCTGCTGAGGTGTCTCTGCTGGGCTCGGCAGTGCCCAGGCACTGGCCATGCTGCAAGGAGAGGGTCTGGGAGCAGCACGGGGTGCTGGGGACAGGGCACTGCCAGTGCTGTGGGGACACCCCCGTGCCCTGCTCCTCCTTACCTGGCCTCAATGAAGCAGTGGGCTGGTGTGAGCACCCACTGGGAGCTGACGAGGGACCCTCTGCAGCTGGGCCCCATGCCTGCTTCCCAGGGGTGCTGGACGCTGATGATGCAGGGCCAGGGCCCTGGCTGGGCACAATGTGCTGTCATTAGCCAGTGGTTGGAGCTCGCTGGTCACTCTATAAGCAGAAAGTCATTACTCTCCTGTTTTAGACGCCTCATGTCTAAAACAATCCATGCTGGGGACGCTGCGGATTTTGGACATCAATTGCTAGTCTATTGTCAGTATGTATATAAACTAAGGTAACTTTTTCTTTCCATTTTCCCCCTTAATTCATCACGATGAATTGCACTTGGACAGGAGGGAACGATTCTTCAGCCCTTGAATGCCCACAGGGTGCCTTGCTAGATGTCTTAATCATAGTAGCACTAATTTTAGTTGTAATATTTTGGAGGGCTCAATTCTAACTGTGTTTTATGTGACGTCTCGTTTAGTCTGTTTCTAGGTAAAATAAGCCCTGTCATACTTGTGTGCCTGTTGGCGTGCATGTCGGTGATTGTTAGTAACCCGGGGATCCTTCGGACCTTTACTGGAACAATATTGTTAATTTTGTTCAAACTTCTGTAAAGTATTAATTAATGTTTGATATGCAGAGCTAGACATCTGCACAGTTCGGCATTTGCATTTGGTGCTACGTTTTGTAGGGCCTTGAAACACCTCATTAAATTCTAAGAGGGAGCTAAACACCCCTGCAAAAGCTGCCTTGCAAAAGGTGACAGAAGCAATTGCACAACAATGTCCCCCAGACCTACCCTGTCAGCTATTAATTTTAAACCCACCATTTCAATCTGATTGATTATGCAGTGGGACAAGACTGAAGCAGACCCATTGTTGATAACTGAATGGGTGTTTTTGTTGCATTAGTTTGCAAAAACCATGACGACTTGGGCCGAAATGTTCAGTGCATTGATCATGAAGGGCTGACAAGGCCTCTTAACCCTGTGCAGCCAGAACCTGCTGTGATATTTGTTCCTTCCACTTTTACCATGTTGCAGTGTCTGGTGCAGGAGTCACTGCCATTTCAAATAGCATTGGAAGGATTTCCTGGGGAAGTGCCAATTCACCCTCCTGGACACAAATTGTTAAATATTCTGACACAATTGACATTGTTGGACTGCCCCAAATGCAGTCCCGTCCCCCTTGATGCGGTGACATTGTTCACTGACGGATCTGGCAGAACAGGACTTTCAGTAATAGTCTAGAAAAATGCCAACAACCAAGCATGAATCGCGACAAGTTTAGAAGACGCGTATTTGAAAAATGTATCACACGACCATTTGTTTTATCTTTTAGAGGAATTATTGTATGTACTGAACTCACATAAACATGCCTATTTTATTGTACATGTTCGCTCTCACATGAATTTGCCTGGACCCATCGCTGAAGGCAACGCTGAAGCTGATCATCTGGCTGGAGCGATAGTTGTACCAAATGCATTTGAACAGGCTCGACTGTCGCATGACTTTTTTCACCAGGATGCTAAAACCCTCAGCCAATCTTTTGGACTGCCTTTGATGTGGTCTTGACTGAGAGTCACCGCCTGTCCAGACTGCCAACAGTTATGACCAACGCCTGCTGTTGGGGTCAACCAATGGGGACTTGAAGCACTGGAATTGTAGCAGATGGATGTGATGCATTTTCCTGACTTTGGGTGACTCAAATATGTACATGTGTCTATCAATACCTGTTCTGGAGCCCTCTGTGCCATGGCACGCACTGGAGAGGAAGTGCGTGATGTTTGCCGTCACTTCCTATATGCCTTTGCAACTCTAGGAGTACCACAGAAAATCAAAACAGACTATGGTCTTGTAGCACAACGCACTACCAGATGTTTGCAACTTCGGAGGGTTCGACATGTTACAGGTATTGCCCATTCTCCCACAGGTCAGGCAATCGTTGAACGGGCTCATGGCACCCTGAAAAACATGCTTTTAAAACAAAAAGG
>NW_010408702.1:0-854 GCF_000710305.1 Buceros rhinoceros silvestris | reverse complement strand
GATAGCTGTGAGCAGAGCTGCCTGGATCCCACCACAACCAAAGACTAATGTCTGGATAACACTGGCAAACATGACGGGCCAAGACTCCTTTTGTCTTGCCACAGCATCACCAGAAAATCCCTGCTCCACCTGTTTATAGGCCACCCATTGGATGGTTATTCAACTGTATATAGTATTGCTAATCACACACAGCTGAGTGATTGCAAGAAAATTAATCGCTCACAAGCGATGGCCCTTTGGATCAGTGCGTTGCTACAGGCAGATTTGGAACCCCAAGAATCAGAATTACTGGGGTTGGTATCTATGGACTGTTGTGTGGACTTCATAGATAAAAGACTAAAGGACACACACACTGGATTAAGTCAATAATTAAAACACCCTTAGCATGTGTAGGAATATTTTTATGTATTCTTGTGTACCATGTGTGCAGAATGTGTGTAGAAACTGGTGGACAGATCGCTCAAAGCAGTGTTGGTTATAAAAAAAGAAGGGGGAGGTGTGGGGTTAGCTGGCGATCTATCATCAGCAGAAAACTGAGGCATAATGGCTTTGGTGAGCAAGAAGCTGTGGGATCTGTGAACAATTGTGTGGAAACTTGTTGTGATATTTGGCACCCAACTCCCTTCCGTTGGGGGTCACTTATACACTCTCTCTGGTACAGAGGATGCAAAATGGTGTTTTATTATGTAATGAACAGAGCTATGTAGCTCTACCAAGCCTCGCCCATCGTGGGTGGTTACTGCATTCCTGTAACGTAAGCACGTAAGCACGTGATCTTCCGACCGCCCACACTGCCACCCAGTGTACCACAACAGTGTACCGCAACATCTCCCCCTCCCCATGATTAGTTAAAA
>NW_010408701.1:2067-2290 GCF_000710305.1 Buceros rhinoceros silvestris | reverse complement strand
GGTCAGTCACTGACGCCCGTAACGGACACCGGGCTCTAGCGACCCGCAGGTCCTCAAGGAGTCCGATGTGGGGACACGTACCGCTCCCACGGCTCCTCGGCGTCTTTAACTGCCCGATCAGGAGCGCTGAGCGTCAGAAAGATGCGGGAAATGTGTCCGCAATGGGGGGAAAGGGCCGTTTGCGTGAAAACGGGGTGGGGGGTGTCTGGGCTGCCCAGGTGAC
>NW_010408701.1:482-1962 GCF_000710305.1 Buceros rhinoceros silvestris | reverse complement strand
CTGGCGGGCAGGAGCAGCGCAGCCTCCGTGTCGGGATTTGCTTCCTCCTGCCTGGTCTGGAGTGACTTCTGGCGTGGGAATGTCACGTCCTGGGTTGAAGGCTCTCAGCCTCTCCATCACCCCGGGAGTAATGCAGTAACATAAAGGCCGTCTGGGATTTTGGAAGGCAAACGATCTAAGATTTAGTTTTGGCAAATAAGTACTGCAGGGCTGTGAGTTCAGATATTTTCCAAATTTCTGAACGAGCAGCTGTGCTGCCATTCTTTCGAGATGCGGCCTCCTGGGTGACTTTTCCAGCTGCTGAGGAATGCCCTGCGATAAGGCTGGCGTTTAACCCACGTGTCTCATTAACTGTTCTGTAGTTAGTGACGCAAGTTGGTCACATAGGCACGTCAGACACCATCACCAGAGCACAGTCTGTTGGGCTGAGGTGCACGTGATAGGTCTAATCCTGCCCTGGGAGAGACCCTTGTCATTGCCAAGGGAAGCAGCAGTCTTGCCACCCTGGGGCTGGGAGCAGAACTACGGGCTCTGTGAAAAGCAATGTTCCACTTTGACTATTTTTTTTTTAATTTCATTTTGCTCTTCTTGGTAAACGCTAGGTGAGGAGTCACGTGCCATTCATGGTTTCTCAATATTTCACCCAAGCTTTCACCTCAGCCGCAGGGCGAGACACGTGGTAAACGCGCTGATACTGTGCTGTGCAGGGTGCGTTTCAGACCCGCCCGTCTGGCTGTGCAGATGGGTGGATTTTTCAGCCCTAAGAGCTCTGCACACTGTTTTGAAGCAAAGTCATGTGCTTTACTGCTGAAATGTCCTCAGGAGGAGACAGGGAGTCCTAGGAGCCAGAAGGATTCCTTGCTATTATTGTGTTGACCTCAGAGAAAGATCTCAAAGCGCTTTTGAAAAGCATAGAGGAAACAGTCGCTGGCCACGTTAGAAGCAAAACAAGCTGAAGGGCCCAGCCAGTGCCATCCCAGTTCCCTTTTCTAACCACAAGGTCATTTTGTCCTGTCTGGCTTCCTGTGGGCTGTGTTCCTGCTGGAGGCGGACGGTCCACCATGCTGGGCTCCCTGTGTGCGGGCTGCCCGCCTGGTCCCATCCCTCCTCGGGGAGCAAGAGCTGGGAGGCTGCTCAGTGCCATGAGTGCTCGTGGCCCCAGGAGAGGAGCCCCGGGAGAGGAGCAGCTGGGCACTGCTCCAGGGTGCACAAAAATGGCTATTTCATGAGCAGAACAGCGTCAACCTCCTTGATCCCAAGATGGGCAGGTCCCTGGATGGGAGAGGAGGGTCAAAAGGTCCTTTTGGCCCCTTTCTTTGGTGGTGGAGCTGGATGGAGGGTTGGTGATGGAGAGGCTGGAGCTGAGGGGATGCCCCCAAGTCTGTCCACCCTGCACAGGACAGCAATGCCTCTGACGGTGCCCGCTCCTTGGCGGACTATTTTTTCTTGGCAGACCGAGGTCTTCGCAGGTCCCCACAGG
>NW_010408701.1:0-331 GCF_000710305.1 Buceros rhinoceros silvestris | reverse complement strand
TCCCCACAGGGTTGAGGAGGGAGCCGTGGAGCCGTGTCCCAGGTTTCACCCCAGCTCCCGGTGATTTTTGGGGGGGAAACGGTCCCAAATCCATTTGTGCTCCACCTCCATCACTCCCCGGCCGCAGAACGTTTCCTTCAGCCCCAACCCGCCCGCGACTTCCCTTTCCGGTCGGTTTTTAGGGAGCTGAGGGGATGCCCCCAAGTCTGTCCACCCTGCACAGGACAGCAATGCCTCTGACGGTGCCCGCTCCTTGGCGGACTATTTTTTCTTGGCAGACCGAGGTCTTCGCAGGTCCCCACAGGGGTGAGGAGGGAGCCGTGGAGCCGTG
>NW_010408700.1:133621-134020 GCF_000710305.1 Buceros rhinoceros silvestris | reverse complement strand
GGAAAAAGGAATAAACTTTCAGCTGAAGCAGATCAAAATGTTTAATGCCTAGTTACCAGCGTCGGGCAAAAACAATTGTGATCTTTGCAGTGTGCAAACTTGACACGTGTTTTTAATTAAATTTGAGAAA
This sequence comes from Buceros rhinoceros silvestris, assembly GCF_000710305.1. Lineage (NCBI taxonomy): Eukaryota > Metazoa > Chordata > Aves > Bucerotiformes > Bucerotidae > Buceros > Buceros rhinoceros. The sequence goes on along the minus strand of NW_010408700.1, from coordinate 133,890 downwards.
ATTTCCAGGAGACATGACAATGGTTACAGTAGTCCTGTTGAGTAGAGGACTCCTTGAACATGACTGATCCTGTTGAGCCTGCTGATGGGACTTACTGAAAGGCTGACATACAGAGTGATGGATGGGTGATGACATAATACCTGCTCGCCTGGTTGTCATGCTTTTTGAAAACTGTCTGCTCGGTATTGATAGCATTAACAAAGAGGACTGCAAGCTGCAAACAAGAATTTCTGCTGGCAAAGAACCCCAGTAAGACAACATTAGGCAGA
>NW_010408700.1:100875-133507 GCF_000710305.1 Buceros rhinoceros silvestris | reverse complement strand
AGGGAAAAGGGTAATAAGAAGAGGATATACAGTTGTTAGGATAATATGTTAACTTTTGTGTTGTGGGACTGTAACACATTGTCCGTTGCCTGCAAGTTACTCCCTGGCCCCTACATTGTATAATAATTATTCCAAACGGATCTCTGCTCACAATGCAAGAAAAGAACAAAAATATTACTGTGATGATCTTTCCTAGTGATTTACAGGCCAGGGAAGAATAAAGTGGCTACAGACTACAGGACATATATGCGGTCTGTTGAACTTGCAGGGTTAAGTGTGTGCGTATGGAATGTCTGTGGGTAATACAGCCCCTGCTAGTCACTGAGAATGCTAAAGTGTTTTTCCAGTAAAATACTATGGAGATTACGAAAGCGGGCAGGTTTCAACTCTTACAAAGTGGTTTTGTTTATGATGTTATTAATGCATCTCTAGACTTATCTCCAGTGGGTTTCTCCTGTTTGGGAAGCCCGTCTTCTGCCAGCTCCCATTCTTCCCAGTTTCAGCCATTAGAACTTACTCTACTCTGACCCGTAGACTATCAGTGTCTGCAAGCATGGGGTCAGGGTCTGTTTTATCAAACCTTCTTCTCCTCCCTGCCTTTCTCTCCTCCAGTTTTTCCCTGACCCTTCTGGTTCAAATTTAGCCATTAGGGGAAGAAAAAAAATGTTATTGAAGTAAAATTCTCTACTACAAGAGAAATTTAAATCCCATGTGTTAAATCAGCTCCTCCTTATGCCTTTAGTAAAGTGAGCTCCCGTGTTTTATTTCTCAAAGACAGCAGGATCTGCGGGTTTGAGATTCTTAATATCCCCCTCCTCCCTGAGGGGAAAGCAGGGACAGAATTCCTTTCAGCTCCGCAGATCACAGCAGTTTCTTAAGAGTTAACTCTGCTATCCCCATCCATCAAGCAGCCAGCGAGGCATCAGGAAGGAATGATGGATGTAAAATTATTACAGGGCTGCCACCTGATACACTTACTGCCATTTGTAACTAACGCTGGAACTGACACACTTTTTTCATTATTAAACATCCACATTAAGTCAACATTGGTCACTGTCATTTCATGTTTGGTACTCTCTTAAGGGGAAGAGGGGTAGGTGGGGGTGGGACTGGGGGGGGTGGTGGGAGGAGCATACAAATTACTGATGATTCCTTTATGTTGATTCAAGTATGTAAATAAGGGTCAACATTAATAAAGGGGTTTTTTACTTCATTACTGTGTTTTCTTCTGCTACAACTGTTATGGGGGTTCTGGGGAGGGTGGTGGGAGGAGGGATGGGTGGGAATGGGAGGAAAGACATCTCGAACCGGGTGTTCCGTAAGCATGAGTAATAAATAGGCTCCTGCCTACAATGCTAGAAAAAATATTGTTACAAATAGCTCTTTAGTTACAGCCCAGCAGACAAGTACACGTCAGAGCCTTTTAAAAGGACACACTCCAAGCAGTAACAGGGAGAACTTCTATCACAGGTTAAGAAACACTCCAGCACAGGAGGTACACATATTCGGAGGCACTCATCTCAGAGTATGCTACAAGTGTGACTGCGTCTGTATGTGTCTGGAATGCTTGTGGGGCTATGCGTGCTTACACAATTGTCCCAGCCACCTGCAGCTTTAGCAGCAGGCGCCGGCATTCGGAAGTCAGTACCTGTGTTTGTACCAGCATACAGCGACACATGCTCAAACACCTGCTAGCGTGCCCCCTTCCTCCTTTTTTTACAGTTACTAGGGTGCATACACAAATGCTTGGGAATCTGACTATAGGCAAAAAATTACTGGCTAGCTCAGTGCGTGTTTGTGCTGTGTGTCTCTAGAAGAGCGCACTGTAGGCTTGTATGCATGCACACACATGCTGGCTTTTTTGTGTTTGTGTACATCTCCTTTGCAGAGGAATAGGTAGTTTTGGGGCTGAACAAACAGACCAGAGCCCACTTGCTGATGTTGCTTGCTGTGGTGTTTGCACTAGATGACAATCTGCACTCTAAGCTACACGTATAAAAGGTAAGATTGTTTATGTACAGTACATATCAAGCTATAATTAACTGTAGATGACAATTACAAATAAAACTATGCTCCTGGGTTTCCAAGAAACCAGCAAAACATATACACATGCTTCTCATTTATACATGGCAATGTTTCCAAGAAAAGTAATGTAAAAATATGTTTTATTGCATTTGCAATTAAAATAGGTTTTAGTAAGATCTTCATCATGATGCTCCTAGTTTTTACTGTAATCCTCTCAAAATCAAACCTCTCAAGATGGTCCAAATTGGATGCCCATGAAGTGCTTCATGCACATCATCCTAGCCATTTTCAAAAATTTCTTCTCATTTATTTATAACTCCTTTTATACAGCTTCTTTCCCATTCCACAAAATCCCTGTCTGACTACTGCCTTACAGCTGGCGGGTCTGGCTGTCCACAGGGATCAATCCGTCTGGGAATATGAGTCAGATAACAGGACATGCACATGTGTGGAGAAAAGTCCCAAGAGCTTTGATGGAGACTCACAAAGATCATTTCCACCCCTGACCCAGCCCAGGTACCCCTGGTAGATAAATCCCTACCAAGAACCTGACATACGTGTTCAGAACTGCACTGGTAGGCTGCATCAGCAATTCACGCAACAAAAAACTCAGCAGGTCTCAGAGAATCGCAGGTACACTAGCTACTGCAGCAAAGAAGGGAGGAAAATCTGGGATAGCCCCAGACCACTGTTTGTCGCCCATAAAGATTGATATCACCATACAGGAAGGAGAGTCTTTTCTCCGTACATAACTACAGACGTAACGTACATTTCCAAATACGAATATGGCCACAGACACATAGCTACCTTAGGCGAATCCTCTTCTAATTCCATCTTCCACCTCAAGAATCTCCCTGTCAGGAAGCGACCAATGAGCAAACATCACATTCCAAAAGTTCAGGGGACTGCCTCTAAGTCCTCTGGCAGGACCCTCAGCTCCTGGAGGGAAACGCTCAGTGGTAACATTGCAGCACTCTATTTCTCACTACCCGCCTTCCCAACTCTCTCTTTCTTTCCCTTGAAACCAGGGAAAAACAGAATAGAGTTTAATTCAAAACGGCAACAATTACCTTCCTCTAAAATCCTCCTCTCAATAAGAGAGAAACTGTAAAGTCCTAGATCAAGCAGACACACACAAACTTTAAGAGAAGTTGGGGTGTTTGGATCCGAACTTCACAACTGTCTAGTCAATGGATGGCCTAGAGCATATATGGGAAAGGAGAACGAGCACCTCAACTTTACAGCCTAAGTCTTTTCCTCTTTTGGGTCAAATGAGAGAAACGGCTCAGGAGATCCTGCAAGTTAAAAAGTGCAACTTCTTAACTAGTGCTTAGTGGCTTAGGTGGTCAGCCCAGCAGCTCAGATGCCATACAGTCTAGAGGAGCCCAGACTTGCTTCTTCCCTTTCCGCTGCACTTTATGAACAAAATTAAAAAATACAATAAAAGGAAATAAATCAGTGCACCCTGATAAAAGTTTTGGCATTTATTGTATCAAAACCCCCAAACCCTACATTTGCTTTAAAAAAAATTTCAATTGAGCAAGCAATTTTTTCTTCTCGCTGCCTTGTAAAAGAACTCTCTGCCCTCCATGAGCCCACCAGGAGGCATGAATTAGAGAGGAAAATAAACTTCAACTGGGGTTGAGGGTGAGAAGTGAAAACAGAAGGGGTAAGGAAAATCCCAACAATAGGGAAGTAACAGAATAAAGTGAATGCAGATGGTTCCACTCCTGTTCCTTAATCAAAAGGCTGTGCAGAGTCACTAGAGCCAGCATAAAGTCATGTGTTAGAACAACAGCTGATCTGTATTAAAGAAGATTAACTCGCAATGCCATGGTGGAGGGCCTGGGATTATTTTATGTACTTCCATTGCCGAACAAGCCGTCAGCACAATTACTGCCCTCCGATGTGAATGACTGATCTGTAACCACAGCTAAACAGCATGCTGCTTAGGGGCCTGGGTGCTTCATGAAGATGAATTTCCATACCATCAAAGTGCTTTTAATGGGCTTCCTGATCCAACCACAAGGCCTGCTTTGCAAGTATATAGAACTCAGGATGAAGGCTTCCTGTCCAAAAGGATTTGGTCGGTTGTCACTTGACAATTCCCAGCCAGCACAAGAGAGGAGAGGGGGGAGATAGGTAGAGTTGTCTCTGCTTTGGAGGATTAAAAAAAAAAAAAAGAAAAAAAAAAAAAGGGAAAAGATGTTTTCTGAAAACAGGGGAGATAGGTAGAGTTGTCTCTGCTTTGGAGGATTAAAAAAAAAAAAAAAAAAAAAAAAAAAGGGTACAGATGCTTTCTGAATGCAACCAACTGCTGTATCCACAGCTGAATTCAATGCGCTTAACAAATAACGGCAATTTAGCTATGCTTGCGAGGAATAGCTTGAGTCACTTTGCATTAGCATCTGGCTGAGTGTTAAAGTCATTTCTACACGGGGAGCAGAGAAAAGAAATTTCTGCTCCGAGCATCCTTTCAAGAATGCTTAAATATTTGAATATAAATTCCTTTGTGCTTGTGATCACTTCTTCTTATATCTGACACTCTGCTTTTCCCTTTTCCCTTCTGGTACTCTTCTATGTGAAATGCCATAAACATGCTCCATCCCTCTCTATCTTCCTCTCTCCCCATACCAGCGCTCTTATTCTTCTAAGAGAGATTGTATGTACTGCCAGATACCTATTACACTGACCTCTTTTCTCTTTTTTTCTTCCCCTTCCTCTCAAGAAAGTGCACGAAATTGGAGTCATTTCTACATCACTTACACCTAGGGTAGGCAGATGAAAAAAGTACAGTAGTGAGAGACTCCCATGTACATTTAACATTCCTTACCCAGACTGCTGGCTTCTCACAGCTTATTGATCGAACTCCATCTAAAACCAGGGAAAATGGAAAGCTATCCAAATTAGCAATCTGCTCATTCTGGACAATGTTGTTGGACTCACAAGCTTCCCAGGATGACTGACTTTCAAGTTTCTGCTAAATAGCTGATCATTTTTATTCATTCTATTTATCTGCCTATGTCAGTGATTCACACAAGGACTTACTTACAGTGAAAAGCCACTAGAAGCGGTTTCACTAAAATTCAGTTTACACCAAATGCAACACTGGTCATCTTGGTTGTGCTGCACAATGAAGGCTGTATCACCTCAGAAAATATTGCGGGGGAAGAGAGGAATTGAGAAAAAAGTCTTGCTAAGCATATGATGTTGAGATGCACACAAGAGTTTGGTTATGTATCTTAGGTGGCAATATTAGAAGGACAGTTCACTGTAAATGTGGCAGCAAGGACTGGCAGGTCTATTTATCCTCTATAAACCAGAGGTGTGCAGGGAAAGACATCAGGTATTTCATGAGAAAAGCAGCAAATCAGAACCTCTTTGACACATGCGACAGTCAGAGTACATACAAATTTTACTAGAGAATATTCACCTTGTCGGTATTTTGTTATAGCAGAGTCTCACAGGCCAGTTCGAAAGCAGAAGGTGGCAAGGCCCATACGTTCTGCTGCTCTAAGTTTCACTGCAAATATTTGGTGCAGTTTGTGTTGTCAATTCTCCGTTTTTTCAATTTTGTTAAGCCATGTAACTTGACGTGACAGTGCTACATTGCAATGGTCACAAAATATCATACATGACAACCTCACAAGGCTAAATACCCAGAAGCTGAGCCCGAGTATCAGCAAAGCTTATGTTCCTAAAGAAGCTTGAATATTTCCAAATCCAGCTCATCTCACAAACACATGTAAGCATTTCCATAAAGCAAGATTTCCACTCAGACCCAGAGATTTCCAAGATCACCTTCTCAAAATACATGCTGACAGACTGGAACCGAGAATTAGCGGCCTCTGAAGTTCTTGTGAGTGCTTTAACTACCTCTGCCTCTTTTCCACCCTTCAACAAAGGTCGCCAGGTCTCCATCTCACGTCATCTTTTTGTTACGGTTTTCATTTCACTTTTCAATTTTTCTGAAAGAAGCAACTATTCTCTTTAAAAATGGGGAAGAAGAAAATAGAACAAGAAAAGGGAGGGGAAAAAAAAGGAGGAAGAACCGATGTATCTGTAGGGAGAGCCAAATGCAGGGAGAGCCTCTGTCCCTTTGCAAAGGGACACTCGGAAACTCACCTTTTCTGTTCTGCAGTTATTGAGACCCAGGCTGTTCACAACGGCCACTTTCCCATCCAGCACCTGCTGTTCCCTCCGAAGCTGCTCCTTCATCTGCCGGGCCTCCTGGATTGCCTTGGTAACAGCATCGTGGTCATTTAAATAACCTGACGACACGGTAGAAGAAAAGATATCTTAAAGAAAGTAAGTTACAAGGAAACACTTTAGCTTTCACTGATGAAAGGCACCAATAGTTTAACATCATTATTAAGGAGAAAGAGTTAAACGGTAATAGCCAGAAACCTGTCCGTGCTTTGTAGTTCTGTTACTGTTATCATGGAGCCACCTGGATAGAAAGCATGAGAAACCTCAGCGCCGAAATCATCGTCCTGATACTAGATCCCATTAGTTTCAATATTTCCCTGACACTGCAGAGGTTAGCCCTGTGGTTTGCATGCAGCAGGATGTAACCGGGTAAGAGTTAGGGGAAGCTTTGATCATGCCAGCAATCCTAAACTCTTAAAAATAGACTATTTCATTCTTCCCCTTCTTAAAACTTGTGAATACATTAAAATAAACCACAGGTGGCGGTGGTTTGCTATAGATATGAGATGCATAATGGCTGGGAAGAGAAACCTCATCCACTGAATGCTCCCCACCACCACCTGTCATTCAGAAACGTGTAAGAAACCACAACTACACGGACCTACATTCCCACTCCTATTCATGCTGCTAATAGTAGGTCAAATGTCCACTGTTTTGCTGCAAATTCACAGCCTAGGGCTTCGCCTTAGTAGTCACTGAATTATTTCCTTTTAAAATGTTACAAGCATCACCGGCACAGCTAATACTATTTAATTTAAAATACGACACTTTGTCATTTTTTTCCTTTAGCGTACTGTAGATTATACTTATTATGATCTGCATGTGATTTGTAGGATAGAATACTGATGGGAGACTCCAAGCCCCAGTCTATTTTTCAAACATTAAAGGAGAGGCTAATATCTATCAATCTCCTTCCCCCTCTCCACATCCCCACACGTGCGTGCGCGCACACACTTCTGTCTTTTAACTAGGGCATAAAAACAGCATAAAATGAATCTGTAATATGAAATTGCCCAGAAAAGGGACTTCTGTTTGTGACATGAGGCTAAATCTAACCAGATCCATTGGTGAATTGTGACAGATGGAGGGACTGTGAGACAGAAGGCAGGCACTAATCACACACAAAATGACCGGCTTGCCTCAACATGTTCCATGGATTCCAGCAAACTTTACACCCTAATCCATTTTTAGAACAAAAAACATCTGGGCCATAAATCCTCTAATCTGCCAAAACACGCTATTAAATCCCATGATTTGTTGAAAAACACTAAGATTAAAGAAAGGAAATATAAAATGGCTAACTGCCGTGTTAGGAAAGTGTTATTAATACTCTTTCTTTGTCTCAATTATGAATGTTCTGTTCCTAAAGAGCCTTGTCTAATCATGTCAGATTACACATCCTTGTTGTATTGCTCGACTCTTCTATCTGATCCACGGGTTGCCAAAAAACGTAGGACATTGTCTTGCTGCTTAAAACATTTCAAGGGGAAGAAGCTGATGTCAGATTAGTTCAGTGCTGTGCTGCTGTCAGGATTTTAGTTTGGTTTGGGTTTTTATTGTTGTTTTTTTTTTAGACTGCAGACAGAATGGGACTGGTATTCCTGTCTTCCCTGTGCGCAAAGGAAGAAGACAGACAAGTTTCTGTGTGGTTTGACTGTTAGTAATTGTACTAACAGTTAGCTTCCAGCTAAATACCCAGGAACCCTGAGAGTTTTACATGAAATAACTTGATCCACATTGCTTTTATCAAATGACCCAGTTTGGTAATGGAATTCCAGTAATTCCAGCTTTCCCAGCATAAGGAAGGGTATAACCTGCACCAGCACAGTGCTACCAGATGATTTTTTTTTTTAACCTCCATTTTATCAACTTGCTTGGTTTCTTTCCCACTTTGCATCTGTTACTGATCAAGCTTGCGTATAGTCAGAATAAATTAAAAAGGAAGCAAACAAACAAACAGTAGTATTACTGCTGGTTGTGCTCTTGATTAGGCTAGGTATAATACTTTCAATCTGTAATACAGCCCAATTTGCCTAGGAACTGGAATTCATGCCCTTCTCCAGACAATTTGGCTTTTCGTGAATACTGCTATCTTTGAGACAGTTTGGCACATGACAGTGAATAAAAGCAAGCACTCCTTATGTTTTTCAGTAGCTGCCAAGATGCTGGTGTGCAGGGAAATGATTAATATAGAAGCGAGTCGAATGTAAATTATTGTTGTTTAGGGTAGGTGGTGAATTATTGACAGAGAAGGGAATTGCATTACATAAAATGCACTTAGTTACAAGAATTGCCAAACGAGCACAGAGATGTTGGGAGATAATGGCAAAGGGCAGGGAGACGTTGTTTCTGTTTTTAGTACACGGACATATGCCTGTTCCCAAAAAGAAATGCTTGGATTTAAAGTCATACATGAAGCCATGACATTTGTGACTGCTCAGTCTGTAGCATAATTTGTACACTATAAGAATAGCTCTTGAAAAGGACTAAATTTCCGCATGCCCAAATGCAGCTATACTGTAATCATAGGAGCCCGTAAGTTTACATCCTCCAAAGACAACTGAACAAGACATGAGCGTTCCTCCACGACACAGGAACCAAACAGCCTGAAGAACTGCTTTCAGAGAACGTTTTTTAATTTCAAGTTAGTAGTAGTGAAAAGTGACAGTTCAAGTGCATCCCAGTCACGTGGGCTGTGCACACCTAGGCCAGACAACTTGTGCCTGCATTGACAGCTCAGTCATTCGAACGTGGAAGCAACTGGGAAATGTCGGCATGTTTCCCAGTGACTTTTTGTAGCTGGATTCAACTCTCAAGACAAAAAAGTGATCCAGTTTCTCTACCATTTTTAGGGACCTTAGTAGCTTTGCTAAAAATGCTACCAAAATTTTTCATTGCATAGCTCCTGCTGGAGGGGGACTTGAAATTTCACGCTCATTTTAAGATCACAAAGGGGTTTCAACAGGGTAATGACTTCTACTTGCTGTAACTTTGTTTGGATCTGCCCTAGCAGTTAGTGGGAAAATTCTCTGTGGAGTGTTCACAAGCCTTTCCTTCTTCTAGTACTCCATTAAAGGATAAACTTTTGTTAAAAGTAGGCTATGTCCGTCCAGCTCCTGCACTAGTTAAAGACTGCTTATCTTATATATATAGTATGCACTGTGATACTGCTCAGCAACCTCAAAAAGTCACTTTCTATATTTGTAGCTGAGAGATACACAGCAGTGAACTCTATGTCATTAACAATAACTTAAGTATGTTATCTTTTGCTCTGCAGTTTTCCATGGTTTATTAATGGTATAGCCCATTAATTCTTCTTACAAGAGTGACCTTTAAAGCTCCATTCATCCTCACAGCTTTTATCCAATTACATTATCACTCATTACAGGTACAGCATTTCAAAATCTGCGTTTTGTTAAAAGAAGTAAATTGCACAGGTCTCAAACCCATGAAAAATATCAGGTGTGTAGGAAAAGAAGATTGGAGAGGAGAGAACAAGAGATGTCCTGTCACTGAGATGCAGGTCAGATGCTTAACTCCGTATCTAAACGTGATGCTCACTCTATTAAGGTCGAAAAATGTAACATGAAAAAAAACGAAGCTTGATGCATTGTACATGGAAAGCAGTGGGGCCAAGCAAATTAAAGACGGCATAATTATTACCTATGGCAGTTAAAAAGCATAGGGTTAATAACAATGCATGCGTTAACAATTAACAACATGATATTTACAAAATATTTATGTAAGTGTAACATGTCATACCAAATAAAGTTATTTTCTTTTCTAAAAGGCATAGAAGCATATTCTCTGTCTGATATATGCAGCGCTCATCAACGTTAGCAATAATCACGTATGCCCAGTGAGAGGGCTATACAGCGCGAGGTCTGTTCTGACCTTTGGACAGAACTACGGGTCTTCCTGGAGTCCATCTAGGTTACATATGGACCGCAATGAGCTTGGGAGAGACCCATAGAGACACAAAAAGATTTTACTGCCTAGCACTGAGATATGACAGAAACAGCTTTTGATAGGTCTGACCCGTGGCTTTTTTTTTTTTTTTGTGCCATCTCTGAGAGCTGCCAGCAGGACATGCTCTAGGAGCAGTAAGATACACAGGAGCAAAGGTACTACTACCTACTTCGTTTAATGCCCTAAACAGAGCTTGATTTACATGCTGAAATCTGAATTCATGTTATATTCAATCACTTCATGGAATAAAATGTTTCAATTACAAGGACAAAGAATGAGGTTGTTCATGTTATACACACAAAGAGCAGTCCCTTTGACACATCAGACTTGTAAAACCACCATTACGACTGTTGTTACTTAGATGATCTTTAGCAAAGATCTGGCAGGAGGAAGAACGAACACTCTTTTCTGAACAATGTTAAAAACAGCCAGTCAAGACTTTTTTTTCAAGATACAACACCAAATTTGATTTTTTTTTTTTTTTAATGAACCTGGTGATGGTTCTGCTTAGTAGACCAAGGTAAAATAATGCTCCACACAGATTTTTAGAGGACTAAAGACTAAACCTGTAATTTTGCCAAGATTTACTGGCATATGTAGACTTTCAACTTAAAGGGATCTTTTTTTAAGTTTATCCATCACTCTTAGATGACACACTACAATACAGGGGTCTTTAACACTGGGCATTAGACATTAGTCTGTAATGTATGCCATTAAACAAACAGTATTTATTAACTTTTATTGATAACGCAGTATCTGAAATAACACAGGTCTTTGTTTTCGGAGTCCGTAGAAGTTAAGATGCTCCTCCTGAAATCATAAATCTATGGAAATTTCTTCACTGATATCAGTAAATGTGTATAATGGTCAATCCATGACGGCTCATAGATCCCTGTCTGGCACTGGTTGATAAATACCCGCTTTCCATTAACACCTATTAATTGCTATGAGGAGAAAGAAATGAAACTGAGTTACCTATTGTGTTCGCTCTGGCAGAAGGACTAGCTAATGTTGCTGGCACAGAGGACTTTAGTGAACTGGCCCCACTATTTATTCTCAGAGTTGGCATATGAGGAGAGGTGGGTGATGTGGGAGACTTGCCATCTGATGTCTTGGGTTTGGCTGAAAGGTTCAGAGGCTGGGCCACTTCATCCTACGACGAGCAGAAAAGAAAAGAATGTTATTACAAAACTGCTGTTGGCACAACATTGTCCAAGCAAAGACAGTTGTTTTCAGCTCACATGAACTTCTAAACCTGAAAAGTCGTATGATATATGTTAAGAACAAATGTGATATCATCTTGTCATTCCAGTTTGGAACTGAAATGACTGATAAACTGAAAAATTAGCACGACATGATCAGAGAACATCCTCCATTTGCACTTTGTATGTAAGAATTGTCTCTGAAGAAATTATTTACATCAGTAACATATATTATTCTATGATGAAAAGGAAGAGCAATTTTACAGTTATATTTTTTGTTATTTTAATTTGAACTTGATATGGATGAATTAAGTAGAGAACTGAAGAGCATTTTCACTTAAAATTCAAGCACCACCACCCAAACTGGGCAAACGTGTTTGAGTGAATGGTTTTTTTCAGTTGGGGTTTTTTGTTGGCTGGTTTGTTTGTTTGTGTGTTTGTTTTAATCTGTGCTTTCCTCTGAACTTCCCAGGCTTAGAATTCCAAGCACAAAAATATGATAGGAAATAAATACTTCTCTTCCACCACAACAAGAGAGCAGGAACAACTTGCCCTTTCTTTCCACAAAATTTGAAACAATAACCTGCATAACAATAACTCTGCATAAGCCCCTAGATTTTTTCATCTTCTGGAGAGCTGGACTTCAAGATTTCAGTATTTATTATTATGTGAAAATATAAAAGTCAGGTGACATTTTTTTCAAGGTAACTGGAATTATTCCTAAACCTGGCTTGACTACACAAAGTAACAGACAGTGCTACAAAACACATTAAAATTTAAGTCATGTATTTTTGTTTCACTAAAATAAAACACAGTAAGAGATAAGAAACAACAGGAAAGGAAGAAAAAGCTTTTCAACAAGGGCGATATTTTAGAAGTTATTTTAACTGACTTTTAAATAATTAGAACTAATGGATATGGTGTTAGATCCAACCATCACATATCAGCTTAGATCTCCTCTACACTAGGACTTAGGAAAGCCATCCTTTAGCCACTGCAAGCGTTACATCATACAACTGGGTTTTGGCGCTAGGCACGGAAAAAGCTGCTTCTGATCTCCCTAAGTTTTAAGCACATTCACGGTTACAGATTTATTCCTGACTTACAGCAATGCAAAGCTGCCCGGAACTAGATTCTTAACGTTTGAGTGTTTTACTGTTACCACTAAGGTATCTGTAACTGCTACCCTGTAACACTGATTCTTTTCCATGGAGGGAAGTAGTAAAGAAGGAATTTTATAGTTGCCTATCACTTGTGGAAGCATGATATAGACGTATGCCTCCAAACAGGATAATTCTGCGAAGCACTATCACGTAATTTTTCCATCACCTTAAAGAAACAAGCTCTAAGTCAAGCACTTTGTTATATTTGATTACTTCTACAGCTTCGTAATAGTCATGCCTAAAAATAAATTGAAGCTTAGCAGACAAACATATCAGGGACATCGTGGATAAAGCTATCTTTAAAGTGGTGTTTAAGCCATCCTAGATGTAACTTGTGCATTTAAAAAAACAGGGGGAAAAACCCAATACATAAAATTTACTTAGGAGCCAAAGTGACTTAGGCATCTAGAAGGCAGAGCTCTGTTGTTCTAGGAGACTTAAAACTCAGGGTAAAACCCAGTTCAACCAGCATTTGATATTTTAAGAAGGTATTTGTTACTTTAGAGAAATACAAATCCATTTGTATTAGAATAAAATAGATTAACCTACTAGCCAAATGCTAGGGGACTTGCTTTGCTGTTCCACTGATTTCAATTAAAAAAAAAAAATTAAGGAATCCCACAACAGTGCAACTACAATGTTGTAAAATCAGTACTGAGATAGATAGTTGCATAAAAGCCTAAGTAGGCAAGAAGTGTAAGTAGGCAAGAAGTGTAAGTAGGCAAATGTAAGAAGGGCAACAAAGCTGGTGAAGGATCTCCCAAAGCTGGGAGAACAGGTCTTGTGAGGAGCAGCTGAGGGACCTGGGTTTTTTAGCCTTGAGAAAAGGAGGCTGAGGGGAGACCTTATTGCTCTCTACATCTACCTGAAAGGAGGTGGGGGTTGGACTCTTCTCCCATGTGACAAGTGACAGGACCAGAGGAAACAGCCTCAAGTTGCACCAGGGGAGGTTCACGTTGGATACTGGGAAGAATTTCTTCTCCACCAGGTTTGTGAAATATTGGAACAGGCTGCCCAGGGAATTTATGGAAGCATTTAAAAGATGTGTAGATGTGGTGCTGAGGCACTTGGTTCAGGGACCTTGGCAGGGTGTCTTGTTGGACTAGATGATCTTAAAGGTCTCTTCCAACCAGATGATTCTGTGATTCCGTGAAGTACAAACTAGACAACGGACCAACCAACCACAGTGACCCTGTGCCAGACAAGGATCCCTGAAGAGCAAAGTCATCTGTTTGGATGATAGTATCAGAAGCAAAGCAAACCTGCCCACAGACTTGCTTTGGTTCAATCCAAGAGGGTTTTTTTCCATGTATATTCAGTTCTTGACCTCTGTTTTAAGTCTCAACAAAAGGGGCTGATTAGTGTCAGATATGGTAGTAAAAGCTGCAGTGTGCTCTCGGGCCACTGGAAATCTGACTGAGAGCAGCACTTCAGTTCATACCGAGCACTGACCAGTCGCTGATGGGAATAGCTCTCGCTGCAATGTCAGCTTGGATTCCAACCTGCATCCCCGTGCTGAAAAGTTTTTTTCCAGACTTGTCCTTTTGACTCAATCCCTCAGCTATCCAGTCCCTATAAAATTTATTTCCTTTCCTTCTTTTGCTCCTTCTCCCTTCCCTCAGTTCTTCTGTTCCTCTTCTTTTTTTTTTAGCCTGCTGTGAAGGCAAGGTTTTGTGCAAGTCCACTATAGAACAGTGGTTAGATCTCGTTTAATGCAAGTTAGAAATGCGGGAGGTGGGTTTTTTTCCATCGTAGGCATCCAGCAGTGAAGCTGTCTGCACTCTAACTATTATTGGTAGTAAGAATGCTCCTCTTCATTCAAGTCAGCACAGCTTTCTCTGGAGCCAAGAAGTGTAAGGCCTTGTGGAAATAATAGAAGTCGACAGTTACAGAGCTGATAAATGTCATTCCAAATTGCCCCTTCATTCACTTTCATTGTGTGTTCAGGCTAATGGTAAATTAATCGGAGGTCACAGAGGCTTGGTTCTCATAAAGGAGGATAAGTAAACAATTTTCAGCTATTACATGTATTTACAAAATGATATTACTTCACTGTTTGGTCTTTATAACATTTTTACTTCTGTTATTTCAAAGAGCACTCTCATATCCTTGCTGAAAGTCAAATACATTAAAAATTCTGTCAAGAGAGTTTAGAAATCCAAAGTTGGATCATGAGTTGATAATAATTTAAGTCATTTCCATTACCACAGTGGAACTACACTGATTTATTCCATGGGAGTCTAAAAAATATCTGGGTGACAGGTAATAATATACCATTGTGATAAGTGCGAAGATGACTGTTAGGATCTTCACTCCTATACTCAGTGAGTCATTTTATTCTTTTTCCTATCTGCGGATATAAATTCAAAATTCTCTACTCCTCCTGCTTAAATCAAGCACTGTACTATCTTCATTATTGATTTGAACCTGCGTAACTACGAGAAGAATTTGATGTAGCCTACCTTTATTTTTAACTATAAAATCTCCCAGCTTACGTTCTACCACATTATAGATTAGCAGGTTTCACTCAGTTATATCAAGGCTGTGTGTAAGTGCAGCAGGACAGCTAAAGCAAACAAGAGTAGTAATAAAAAATAATAAAAGGGAAAGAAAAATTACGTAGCACGTTCACTCCAGGTAGACAGAATATTTAAACAGCCAGGAGATTCTGTTTTATAGTGTGATTATCTAGAAGTACTAGAACTACTACTAGAATCTAGAACTACTCCCTGCACCTCTGTTAGAGAAAGCTCAGTATTGATTGGTCCCTACCTTTTTTTGACATGCTTCTAAGATTCCATTGATGAGGGGTTTTTTTTTCCAAGCCAGTATTTTTTAAAGAGTTAAACAAACTCAAACATTTATTTATATATCATCCAAAACGATTAATGCTTAGACCACAGGACGTTAAGACCCAAAAGGCTTGTAATAACATAAACACAGATGTGATGAAAGTAAAATATGGTCTTGATTAAAGTTTATGAAATGTTTCCTTTAAAGTAATGCATTTGTCTAACAAAACAAAACATGCAGGAAAAAATAAACGTAGAGAATAAAGCATAAGCAAAAACACACGACAGCTAGAGAGCTAATAAAATAAAGTATCCACAGCACAAGCAAAGCACTGGTAAAGAGTTTCCCATCCCCTGTATCACAGCAGTGTCAGAACAGTCCCTGTTTTAGGGAGAGCTGGTGGTTTACTTCCCGGGATTGGAAGACTGTCATTAATCAAAACACTGGAGCTTGGGGAACTTCAGATCTTTGATTTGCTCTAGATTTTTTTTCCAGCTGATCTCTAGACACATGAGAAAAGAAAGAAGAATGCTTCATCTACACCAGAGTTTGGGGGGTGGAAATTTTCAAGGGCTGTATTTTGTAGCTTCACTCAACCTGGATTTGTATAACTCTGAGCTTTCGTACTTAAGCACCCAACACTGGAAATCTCCAAATTTAAGTGCCTGATGGGCAACATTTAAACAGAAATACTGCTGGTAAGTTTTCTGTGCATCACACTGCTTTTATAAAGTTTGCACAGTCCTTTCAAAAGATGAACACAAAGTACTTATTAATATGGGAGGAAAAAATGAAAGAGAGAGAAAAGGAAAGGATTTGGTCACAGACATATAGTAATGTAGTGGCAGACTTTCAGACAGACCCAGGAACTCTGACCTGCAGTCACCAACGTTGCAAATAGTTGGCTAAAATGATTTCTCATCTTGCAATCATGCTGACTCTGCTTCCTCCTAAGATAAAAGGTTAATTTAACTCTATGGAAAAAGCATATGGAAAAAGAAGGGAAAAAAATCTCATTTGGAGAATCTCTCTAAACTGTTTATTAAAAATGTTTTTTTATGTTTATTAAAAACTGTTTATTAAAAATGGCACTATTTCAACACCAAGAGCTAAATAAAAGACTGATAGCCCAGATGAATGAACCAGTCTCAGAAATAAAAAACAGTGGTGGTGGGGAAGAACTCAGACCATTCTTCTGGATTTCAGAATCTCGCTTCTTTTCATATATTTCAAAAATTACTATACTATTAAATTACAGTCACTGAATTATTGTACTGTCATTTAAATCCAAATGCTGTATTCCGCTGCAGCACACACTGAAACTCCAGGTTGCATGGTTTATTACAAAAGCATGAACTACTCTCTGTATCATCTGACTGGCAATACAAATGTGCTTAAATGACCTGGCATAAGCACAGCCTAGCATGCTCTGCTAAAGAGGCTTTTCCTGACCTCTGGGAACACATTCGACACATCTTGCTGCCTATTTAAATGACCTTGACAGTACAAATTACAGCCGAATGAGTCAGAAATAAGAAGCCGGAGAGGGGCTCCTAAATGAATGCCTCTGCCATCTCGTCAGAAACAAAGCTTCATTCCCCCACCCTGGTTCTGTTTTGTGGAGATCTCCATCTCAACAGAAATGTAAAACATGGAACACTTACTGGTATGTCTGGGGCAGAAGACAACGATGCTATTGTTGCCCACCAAATAATGCAGCCAGTCAGTGGCTTATCCGTTCAGTCCTGCGCTCATTCAGAAATATCTAACCAAAATGTATAGAAACCAAGATGCAACAACAAATATGCAAAGAAAATCCTTTGGCATCACTGTCCCTTAAGACTACTGTTGTCCACACACTCACACAAAGGTACTGGCAGCTTCCTTCATATTCCTTCCCCTTCCTCTGAAGCCACTCATGGTGAAATTATCAGTAGTGATAATAGGAAGCCGAGAAGTAAAGGCAGTTGTGAAACATGTTGTATAAATGAATCATGCTGCTGATATTATCCTCACTGATGAAATAATTGTATTAAATTAAGCAGGGATGTTCACATGACAGGATGGGTGAATTAGATAATGCTCATCTGCAGCTGTACCTCCTCCTGCCACATCTACAAGTTTTGATTAAGAATAATGTGTCCCTTCCTGCAAAGGTGGAAATTTCTCTAACTACTTAGAAAAAGAGATGGAGACATAAAAACGGGCATCTTGGTTATATCATAATAAACACAACAGAATTAATCTTCACTTTCAGAGAAGTATGTTTAACCTACTCTTGCCCACAAGTTTCAGTGCCAAAAGCAGAAGATACAACTAGACTCTTAATTATGAAGGGAAAGGCACCAAAGGTAAGGTAGAGGACAAAATTAGGAAGAATTGTCTTCTTTCTTTCCGATCCTGCAAAGTCCACAGATTTTCCCTTCTGTGATAGCTGCAGAAATATCTCAGCCTGGATTTCTACCCAGAACAGATTTATTTTTTTATGGTGTTGGTTTGCTGAGTATCTTTTTCTGAATGTACTGCTGTCAAAAGGTAGACACTTTCTGGACTCAGCAGATGCTACCCAAACAGAGTTAGCACTTCCAGACCCAGTACTGATCTTGCCCAAATACCGTCATTCATGGGACTCAAAACAAAGGGGGGAACTGAGCTGCCTTATATTTATGACAAATATTCTTTTTGTTCTCTCAGCTATCTGACTCTTTTAGGGGACTACTCAAGAAATAAATTACTTCCAAATGCTGGCATTATTCTTGCACAGTTTCCATTCCTGTTCATGGGGAAAGGCGGTGCAGGAACACCCCAGCTTAATCCGTATGGTAGTACCTGGGACAGACAGGATTTTTCCCCAGTCCTCTGTTACAACACTAGGGGCTCTCAGTGAGGATATTCTCTGGGGGCTTTGTCCTCTCAGAAAGATCCCTAGCATCTTCCTCTTTCATTTTTCTTTACAGGAAGCCTAGTTGCCAGGAAAGAAGTCTGCAGTTAAAAGACTAATTTGCTGCCCTGGAAACCCCAAGCTTTGATTTTGTCTAGTCCACATGTTGTCAGAGTAAACTAAGAGAGCTGCCGGGTGATTTTCCTTTTGTATTTAGCGCTGTTGTTTCCTGAAGATGTACACAGGATTCACAAACAGATATAGGAAGAACAAGAGAGGCACGCAAAATGACCTGTCTATAAGCACAGAAGGCCCTAGAGGCTGGATGCCTTCCCCTACCGCCCATGATCTTTTTATAATATGAGCAGTGCTTACTCTGGAGTATCACTCCATTATTGCTGTATTCTATGTGCCGCAGAATACAGATGCTGAAATAAGACAGGACCAAATGCCAAAAAAGTCTAGGATCATTTTAGTCCTCCAGCTTTCTCACACACGAATGTGGGCTCTTTCGGCTGCCAGCCTAAAAACGGCGTCTGTGGGGAGAGTTATGTATCACCTCTTCAAAGCCTACATCCAACAATGACCTGGGGCAAAGGCCTTAATTTTGTGTAGCAACCGGTCAGATGCTGGCACGCAGAACCCTAAAAGCAACTCTTTAAAGGTCTTCAGAAAGGACAAATGCTGCACTGGGACCTAGTCCTTTGGGGTCTTGTGGACCACAAGGCAGGCTGCTTGGCCAATAGAATACCTCAGGGTATGCAGCTCAGCAAAATGAGTACATTGGTATGTGTTTACCCAAAATTCATGTATTTAGTTTCACAAATCCTCAGAGAAGCATCCCTCAAACCATACTTGCAGGTTCTGGCTGACTTTGGACTGCCAAAACACCCACCATCCTTGTGAAGTCTCCGGGTAATCTCCACAGACAAACAGCACAATGTGTTTGAGGAAAGCGGATGGTATGACATTTCTAGGCTATTTTTGCTTGGTCATGAGTTTTTAGTCACATCAGCCTCTAGGGAAACCTGACAACTTATGGATGCTTAACTTAAGCAGATCCAAACTTCAAACATTCATTTCCATCCACGCAGAAGTAACTGACTTTTCCCTATCACCATCGTTCTGCCATTTGGGCATTTGCTCTGTTAGAGTGAAGCAGAAGTGAGAGTTGCTCACCACACTGCTCAGGACCCAGTATGTGGATTTTCAGTACAGCATGAAACAAAATTGCGGGAACAGAGAGCTTTTAGCATTTACTTGCACCTCATAATGAAAAAGCTCCTTCTCATTCTGCATCTCTGAGTGAGCGAAAATTTAACTCAGTAGTTCCATGTACAAAAAAACTTCAGAGAAGCTTGTTCTGAGCAAATCCTACCAGGTTTGGCCTGAAATGAGAAGGGTCCATGTAGAGTTAGGATAAAACAAGAGCCAGTGCAGAGAGACTTGCCACTTGGGATTCTGCTTGTCCACTCTTCGTGACAAATTTGTGTCCTGTTGTTAGCTTTTTGTTTCTAATAATTATTGTCCAGCTGTATTTTTCACATAACTGCCATACGTATTTATTTGGTATAATGCTATTAATGAAGTGCTTTTCTAAGAAGGCTCAAGTCAGCTGCTAAGCAGGAAGAGTGACTTCAACATAGGTCAGCAGGGATTGACACAGATACTGCAAATCTTCAGGGGAAGACAACAACTGATTTTGCATGCTTTTAACCAGGAAAATCACTTTACACGAGCCAAAAATCATTAGAGAGGATCACAAAGTTCTGGCGGCAGGAGGGGGAAGGATTCTTTTTAGAAAGAAACGGGCCCCACTGAAATAGATGACAAGTAGTAAAGCGCAAGAGGGAAAAAAATAATTTTTCCAGCCTACCATAGGAATATTAATTAATTAAAGCTCATAATTATTCTGACAGTTTTTTGCCTTATTTTACAAATGGGAAGAATTAAGGCACAAAGTGGCTAAATGACTTGCCTAATCTCACACAGTGAGTAAAAAGCTGAGTTGTAAGAACAGAGCAACTGCCACTCGTACGCAGACCAATGTATTTGGGTGGTTTTGGTTTGGTTTTTTTTTTTTAAAGACTGTACTGAACCTCCTAAAACGTCCAGCTGTTTCAAAAGAAGTTGCAAGAAAAAGTAGATAGTTGTCAGACACTTTGATCTGTGGCATGTATTCCTGAACTTGTGCTGGATAGAAATTGGAATGGCCTGTGCCCTGAGGCACGATGCCTTGTAGCCAAGACCTTGGTTTTCTTTAAATCCTTGCTACATAATTCTGTCCCAATAAACCCCACAATTCTAAACATGTGACATCATGTCCTTAATAATGCACTCTGCCACCCTTAACAAGGCTGTTTAAAAAAGGGAAATAGACATTAGACTGGATTTTGTTTGCTGCCTAAATTGAACTTGGAGTCACCACCTTCCAATAAATAATCCCCAGTAAATGTTAGGCAGAATGAACAGCAATGAAAACAACAAAACCTGAAAGGACGGGGAAGGACTTGGAAGAAAATAAAACAAGGACCTGCAAAGCCGAGCAGCATTACAAACCGGTACATTTTAAATGAACAACAAGAAAACAGAAGCCACACTGATCAAAGCCTCCCACCTCCTCTCTGTGGTGGATGACACCTTCGCTGGGAGCACACCACCACCTCTAACCCCACACCTGCAAAAGGAATTAATTTCAAAAAGAATACAGACCAAAGCGTACCATATCAAAACAAATTAGCAACAGACCCCTCCTCCTGCTGTGGCCAGGCAGGAGAAGCAAAGATGCCGCATGGATTCTAAGATTGAGGAGGAAAAAAAAGACAAAACAAAAACACCCCAGCTGTTGAAAACTTCAGAAGAAGTAAGTCAAAAGAGCTTGAAAGAAAAGAGATTTCAAACAGCTTGGACAACTGGCAGTGGGCTAAGAAATTCCTTTTCAAAATCCACCTGTGCTTTCTCTGACTTTGGATACCTCTATGTAGTCTAGGTAGATTTTTCACTAAGGGAGGCAGCAAGGCATGCAGCACTACAAGTAAGTAGTGCAAAGACAACATACACTGTTTTTAGTTTTAGACACATACAACTGTAAGAAAAATGTCAAAATATGTTTTGTAACTGTAGATATGACCTGCTTGACAATTTGTTTTTCCAACTAATAGCTTTTCAAAAGGAAACTATCAACACAAAACTCATCTGTCTTTAATGCTCGCATGCTATTAACAACATCCCAGATCACTAAAATCAAAATTATTTCACAACTCTGTCTTGCAGGATATTTTTTCATTTCACCTCCTTTTAGCAGTGAGATGAAATCTAATCAGCAGTTCCAGAAGCTGGAAGGAGTTTAAAGTACTGTCGGGAACATTCGAGGCTCCATCATTGAGTACTGCAGTCATAGAAGAAGAATTTGTTTAATATTTATCCCCCATCCATAATCACACATGTGGGGTTAACTATTGAGAATTCACCTCGTGGGAAAAGTTGTTTCTTTTCCTATGCCACAGTCATGCCTTTTTTTATTGCTGATTCCTAGGGTCATGCCAAAGAGACCCGAGTTCAGTGCCTGACTTTCCAACATCTCTGTGAACTCTAGTGAGTCATTCATTATCTAACTTTCTGCACACAGTCACTGACATCTTTGCAAAGTTATGATGAAATATTACCAAATATAACTTTCAGTGTTTTGCACAAGTGCAAATGGCTACAGAAAGTAAAGGGCCACCTCTTTTATCTCAATTCTCTACTTGCAAAATTGGAGAAAATACATCCTTTCATTTACGAAAAGGGCTGCTTCTATGTGCACTGGGCATATTTCATACATACGTTTATCTAACCGCATGGGGACACCACCATTTACAACCCTTTAAGTTTTATAAGTGCTATTGATATTACATAATTATCCTAATGAACATATTAATCAACCATAATAATAATAATTAAAATTGAAATATATTGTAGCTTCTTTTTTTATTTGCTGTGGTAAGTACTGAATGCAGATTACAAGCAGAACAGTGTGGAAGAAGTATTCGGCGCCCCTTGGTGAATAGACTTCAGATCCTATTCCTGATTCTCACCAGCAAAAATGAAATCACCATCAGGACCAGTATCGGGGCCAAATTGCTGGCAGGCACAATGAACCACTAATTGCTGGATTCATTAGTAAGACTCATAGTTTGTCCCCATGAGATGCTGAACACTTTCAGTTCCTTTTAAAACCTAGCATCTTAGAAATTAAAATTAACAACTGCAAACTAGTATTTCTGTTATACTGTAGAAACTCAGCATGAATTTGAAGTCAGATCACAAGAACGCCAAAAATCTATTATGTAAAATTAGGCAGATTTTTATCTAGCATTTCCCTGTTAATTCTGTGGAACATGCATGCATCCACACACAATAGATACTCTGCGCTGTTCCTCAAGCCTAAACAATTGGTTAAAATAAGTTTTTGTAAAGCTGAAAGAAGACAACTGCCTTAAAAAAATACCTTTAAAATAGCCCCAGCATCACACTGTTAAGCTTGGACTATTCTTTTCAGACATAAAACAAATGTCTATTTAAGAACACATCCAAATGCATTTCCATCACTCAGCCAGAACACATTCCCCTCCCAGAAGCCAATATTGTAAGAGATGGAAGGAGAGGGGGAGAGAGAGAGAGAGGAGACCTTTAGTCCACCTACTGGCTTCACTAAAGGCAATGAATCCAGCCTTGGCTCATTTCAAGTAGGTTCAGTTGTGTCAAAGGTTACCCACAAGCTATTTCTTGATGATTTATAGCTGATGTCTACCGATCTCCTTTTATTTTAATGATGACTTCAATGCAGACGTTGAGACATTCTTTGTCTTCACAGAAGTATATGAGAGGGAAGTTGACATCTTAGAAAAAATTCCAACGGGCTGATTTCGCTGTTTCTGAACAGGGCCAGCTCTGGGCAGTTTTTATATCTTATCCAGAAGAAAAAAAGGGAGAGAGAAAAAAAAAGCCCCCTTCATCGTATTCTCCCATACTAGAGCTGCTATGTTTTTGTGACTTATTCTGGGCACAAATCCTAGAGCACTGACTCAATGTGTATGTCACCAGTTAATTATGATCGAGACAAGACACTGGGACACTTGGTAAGCATAAGATAATTTTATCACTTCGGCAGTAATAACATGTATTTATATAGCATTGTTTTGCTCTGTTTGAGTCCAGAGCAATTTACAAAGTGAGCCCCAAGTGATACTGTCATGAGAATCCTTCCACCCAGCACTGAACTGTAATCATTGGGGGGGTGAAGAACAGCACAGGAAAAGTAGTAGCAAGACATACTGTATCAGTCTGAAATATTAGATGTCATGCCGGTAAAAACCCTGAGAGTTGTCCAAATGTGGGACTATTTTTAGTCTCAAAATTAGTCTATGTGTGTGAGTTTGCACATGAGATCTGTGTGCATGTATGCATGCTTGGCAATCTTCATCTCTACAGACATTTTGAGCACAAGAGCCAACCTCCATCACATGTGATGAAGTCCTCAAGGTCCCACATCATTTGTGTAGAGGGACAATGGGGTAGGGGAGGGGAATGCTCTAAGCCTCTCCTGTCAGGAGATGACTCCAGTGCTTAACCCCCGCTTTAACATACGCTGGGGGATCCCTCAGAGAGAGGTATTCTACATTTCCAGTGAGAGTCCAAATATTGTGAGACTTCACACATGAAACTAGGCTTCACCACTTCTGACACTCTTGGAAAATCCTGAAGGCAGAAGAGAACGAATTTACTCAGGTTGTTCTGCAGGCTTCTGAATTTCTCGCTTAGGCTAGCCAAGACAATGTGGCTGTTGTCTTCCTCACCCACTAGCCCCCAAAAACTTTAGTTGTTTGGTACAGTAGTGAATCTCCCAGGTATTACACCACCACATCACTTGATCTATAAGCTGCATTTCACTGGATAGGTTCATTTTATGTAGAGAAAGTGATTATTTATAAAGCTGTGAAATTAAGAACTGTCAATTCAGTCACAAAATATAGTGGGCAGTCATGTGACCCCATTTTAGCTTCCAATGTCATGAACGAAATGCTATTTGACATGCGTTTCTCAGCCAGAAGTGTGTGTTGAATTTCCCCGACCCCAAATTAGGTCTGTGCCTTTAGTAGAGAACATTGAAATAAGGTTCTTTATAGAAATGAGTGAAGAATGAAGGCTATTTGCACATATATGACGAGTAAGCAAACAGAGATGAATGAATTCATCCCAGAGTTTTAACTGCAGACACTCTCTTCAATAGATCAGACTCTAGGATAGGAGTATCCAGAAAGGGAAAGAAGATACTTTCAGAGAAGACTACAAACTTTGAAAACAGGCACAAAAGAGGGTCCTTCTGATCTGCAAGCGAAGGAGAAAATACAACAGAGTTTAGACCAGAAGGCCTCAAGAATTACTGAGGCGACCAACAGCTAAATTCAAAATCTATTAACTTGGACCTGTAACTTGAAGTCTAAAAAGCTCTTAGCATGGCTAAACATAATCACTGACCTGGAATGACAGCAGCCCTGAGAGCGCTACCTTTGGAAAGAAAGAAATTCGCCAGAACCCAACACAACAAAAATGCTCCACCGAATTGCTGTACATGTATGTTTTCTTCCTAACTGTACAGTGAATTTAAGCTGCTTTAGTAATTCTGTCACTACATTGCTCCCTTTTTCAGCACACTGCTTCACAGTTTTCTCTGGAGCATTTTGGAGACAAATAAATGTACCCCTGAAACTCAATTTTAAGAAGCTTTTTGTGCCAATTTTCCCATGGACATGTCATGTTGGGTTGTGTTTGTCATTGTGTAACCCCTGTTGTGTTCCGTTAACTTGAAATCGTGTAACACGATGTGGCTGATTCATGACGTGACATGTCACTGCCTGGCATGTCAGCTGAAAGCCTGTACGAATCCATGCGCTACATCTCCACACACGCGCAGTGCTTTGAAATGGCCCCTTGTTTTAAATCTACTAGCAGGTGCTGGCACATCCACTCAAAAAAGTTTAAGAAACACTAGAAACTTATGAAATACTCAAAGTTATATTCTTTCTGTAACGTCATGATTGGAAATCGAAAAGCCTTCTCTCCAGTGTTCCCATCAGAGACAAGGTCTTCCCCTCCGTGCACTCTGTGTGTCAAGATAGTAAGCTATCTTCTATCAAATACTTTTTTCTTAGTAATTTTTCTTTCCCCGGAGACACCAATCATGGCATTAGCTTATCTTTCCTTTAAAAGCAGCAGGGAAAAATGTAGCAACTGAAATGAAACAAACGGAAACTAAACTCATTCATTAGTGCTAAAAGTACACGTGAATTCATAGTCTGGCAGCATTAGTGGATAAAAGCATATGATCAAGATCAAAATTTTAAACTGGTTTCATATATTAAATCCTGTCAAATTACATCAAAAAGCAAAATGATCTGTTGTGTCAGCTTGCCTGCCTCTGATGTTCTTTGGATGCTCTTGAATGTTCTCTCCTGATACTACTGAAGCACTTTTACTGGGAGATACTATAGTAAAAGGTCTAATGCTACTGAGAAATATTTACGGCTTAGCAGAATTGCCAGCATGAAGTCTTCTATGATTTGAGACTGAAAATTAATCCCACCTGATTAAAACAGTAACTCATAGATTCATTTTGTCAGCTGCTTTCTAAGCCTTTGAGATACATTTATACCAATCTGTATGTTTCAGCCATGACAGCCTGAAGCTTTTTGTTTAAATGAGATTCACACATATTCACATGACTCCAGGAGCTGGGACTTTAAGGAAGCTATCCATTATAAAATCACAAGATGAAGACACATTGCTTTCAAAAACGTTTATATTTTAAAGTGACAATTTCCACCTAATTTCTCTGAAATACTCTTTAGCACTAACTACAATAAACAATTCGAACTGCATTTTGTACAGTGAATGTGTAGTTCTGAGAAACTTCAGTAAAATATTTGCAAAGCGATCGTATAACTCTATAGAGTTAATACTAACCTATATGAAACAGTCTCTTTGAATTTGAAAATAAAATAGATTTTTTTTCTCCATTCTGCTGCTAAATGCTGCTTCTCTTCAGCTATCCACAGCTACCAAGGATTACAGTATAAAATGATTCAGATTAAAAATTTTGTAGAGCTCTCTCGTTAAATGGTAATTATTTAGCTGCGAGTACAGGAATACTTACTGCAAAATATTTCTTTGATGTTTAGTTTGAATTGCATTCTGCCTGATGTGTCAAGAGGAGCTAATTTCAAATCTAGCACGCAATGTGGAAGCAAACCACCCTTCTGCAGACAAAGCAAGCCGTTTCTGGAAGCTACTAAACTGATCACATTGGAATTTGATTCAATAACCTCAGAAGTTCTACATTTGGTAGAGGATGGCTACATTGCTGACCAGTAGACAGCCCTGCCAACACAGCCTATGCACTTTACTTTTGATACACATGCTGCAAAACACCCAAACAATTAAGCTGAAGCTGCAATATGGAAGATTTAATTCCTGAAGTTGAGTACCTGCCGTCCTCCTAGAAGGATCTGGTTGAATGGGAGTCCTCTGTTCCATTTCAGGCTGTCTCCTAATCCATGAAATAGGTACATTGCTACAGTACTATTGTTTGGCACAAGCCTGTGCTCCTGGAATAAACACGCTTCCTGACTTAAAGAGTCTAACAGCTCAGACTACAAAAAACAAATTTCTGGAATAAAGGACGACTTTTACTTTATAGGAATTTCATATTATGATGGAAACTAGAAATTCTTCTGATATTGGCATAACTAGCCGGTTTGTTATCTATATTCTACTTAGAGCTAATATTGGTACTTTGCAGTGCTGCGATACTCAGCAGCCCCCAGTGAAGAATGCTATGTCGCAAGCTGAACATCACACATTTCTCCTCATGGTTGGTTCGCTTTCCTCAGCACAAAGACCCTCTCCTGAGTATTTTCCAACTGTCCTCACAGAACAAGCCCACCCAAATGTGAGGAAGATCAACACGAAACACTTAACCAAAAAGATCTAATTTTTCTCTGTATTATGCAGCTCCAGATTCCAGGCTATCCTAAAGCCCTGTTACTGCTACTCTTACGACTGTGTGGCCAACTGGCAACATCAGCTCAACAGCTATGTTAGTGGCAGTAAAAAATCTTGACTTTGTGACACCATTTTCTCGTATGGGTCTCTTCCGGTTTCTTCTTGCAAAATGCTGCTCTTTCTCATTCAAGCTCTTTGTTCCCAGTGACACTAGATGGGCAATCCTGTCAAACAGCTTCTGCAGAAGTCAAGGCTTAGGCATTTCTAAGTAACAGAATAAGACACAGAGCAAAAGCAAAAAGTCAGGTTCCAGCACTGCAGAAGACAAGGATTCTGTAGCTGAACTTGGCTTTAGTAGCTGCCTCCTGGAAAGTAATAGTGCCTGGTGCAACATCTTGCTTTTCAGTATGAAGCCAATGCTGTGCAGCATTTTAACCAAGAAGAATGAAAAATACTACCTGCTGCTTACCCCACCAACTTTGCCGCGTAGGAAAAAGCCGGTATTTTATTTATTCATACCAGGTATGGAAGGCACTAGCGGCAAGGAACAGCAGTAAACTAGTAAGAAGGACACACTGCATGTTTGTCATTACCACTTTGCTATACCCCTCTCGTTACCTGTCTGCTTAATTCATGTACCTTGCTTTTGTTCTGCGATCACAGATTCCAGCTTTTTTTTCTCCGTTTTTATTTTCTTTTGCGTTTTCATTATAAGAAGTGCTGACTGAGCCTGACGAGGGCTGACTGGCTGGCAACTCTGCTTGAGAGACAGGCTCCGGCCAGAGAGACATGGTATCAGAAAACAGAGCTGTGGAGAGTTAATCTGAAAAAGCATTCTAGGAGCCCCTCCATGTACTTTATTTTTAGGAAAGTGGGAAGGGGTGGGAGGCAGGCAGAATGCTATGCAAGTCCCTACTGATGCTTTTTAGATACTGCTATTAACATTGTTTTTGTTGTTCAGGACACATTCTCTGTTTTAGAAAAGCATCTTAAGAAGCTCCATTAATTACACATCACTTCACTGTGCTCCAATGAATGGTTTAAAAAGTTGTTGTTTATATGCCTGGATGGCATCTATAGGAAGAAGAGCACGGAAGAGGAAAACAGTTTCAAAGACTCTGTCACCAGCTTCACATTTTGCTATTTGGGATTAAAAGCACAGGCAGCAAAGGCAAAAGGCTTCCAGGTAAAGAGATAATTAACTACAAGGTCCCCATTAAGAATAGACAGGGATACTAAAGAAGTAGCATAGCACCAAGTGGCGTAGCACAGAGAAGGCAGACAAGGTCTCAGTTTACAGCTCCCTATACATCACAGCATCCATACTACGAACTTTTCCTGAATTATCTTACAGCAATTTCTAACCTGTTTGATGCACGGACAAGGGGATTGGGAAATGCAAGCACTGAACACTATTTTGAATTCACTGATTTACAACAGCATAGTGCGAACTGCTACTCTGGTGCTGAAAATCTTAATAGATAATTTACAAGGATTTTTTTAATCAGTGGTATAAAAAGAATTGTGTTCAGTCCAGAAATTCTCAAAAATAAAAGCCTGGCAAGTCTTGGAGCTAAGCCTTCTATAAACATAGCCTTGATGATCTAGCACGGATGGTGCGCCTTGCCTCACTTTAACGAGAACCCTTGTTCTTCACTCTCAAATACCTCAGTATTCTAATGAAAATAAGAATGCCTTAACTTCCTGCTGCGTTGGATAGGCATTCACCAGCTGCTGAGATCTTCGACCAATGAAAAGGACAGTAGCCGCCATTAGTATGTGAGGCCGAACATGTGCACTGGGTTAGTTTCAGACAGGTTCCTTTTCTCTGCTCTTCAGGGAAAAGGCTTTAGCCCCATCTAACACAAGCAGTCACGGCCTTTAATCCGCTGTACACAGCCATGACGTCTTCTTTATCACACAGCTGTCCTCTTTACAGCTGAAGTATGTCATAGTACTGTGCAGAATGATTAGGTCACGCTTCCAAAAAATTTTTATATCACTAAATAAACAATTATTATGAGGACAAAACACCAATATCTTTCTGCATTTAAATAGCAATGCATCTATCACGTGCAGAGCTGAAATTAAATTCTTTCCTTTAATGTGTTCAAAAATGGCAGCTCTGAGGGTACAAGGAATCTGTATATCTACCTACCAGCTAGGCTTCTGCGCTAGTTGTAGCTTGATGTGGCAAGCAAGCTGAAGAAACTGTATTTGGTGCTATCATACCAAAGACAGAAATGAGAGAAAGGGAGACAAATATACCCAAGTATACAGGGCTGCTTAGGGTAGTCACCTAAAATGAAGTTCAAGTTCAACAATTTGCCTGAAGCAGAATCAGAAATATCACCTAGATGAGCATTCCTATTACAAGGCCATTTTACGGCCTTTTTCGTTCTCCTTCCCTTCAGATGTTTTTCTTTTATTTTACTGTATTTTTGTCATGAGTTGAGAAAGCCTTCCTACTGAAATGGGGAACTATAGTCCCATCATCACTTTTGAGTGGGACTGGAAAATCCCCAACCAGCTCCCCATAATAAAGAGTTTACTTATCTTTCCCAATAACATAGCCTGTGAATTAAAATGCCCGTTTCCAAGGACTCTGACTCTTTATTTTGTCCCTGGTATAAGCTGTACTTTGGGAGAAAGTCAACAGTGATTCAGTTGTAGTTTCATATCCAGGCTTTCATTGCCCGGGTGAGAATGGGTCAGGTACATTGCCGGTCCCTTGCTATCCTTCACATACTATAGACAAGAATCAAGACACAGCTGGTGCACACGGCAGCAAGTGCAGCATCATCATCAGATATTCCTCAAAAACAGATGAAGTTCCCCTGAAGAGTCTCTGGCTATTTTTAGGCCATTCTGAGAGGCAACCTCTAAGTCTTTCAAGGTGATTCTACTGCTGACTACATGCGACATGAAAATTTTTCTATCCAGTGTTTACTTTGGTGATCAGAGGATTAGGTAATGTGAAAATAAAGTACCATCTTCAGTTAAGGATTCACACTGATATATGTCTGGATATTGAAGCTGAGGAGAATCTGATTGTGTATACCCAACTGTTTAGTGCTGTTTCTGGCTTGCCTGAAACATGTCTCCCTTCCTTGTCACAACTCCCAGGTGCTACTGCTGAGCAAATACTAACATCATTGCTAGAAGTATTTGGGGGGGGGGCAAAGGTAAATCTGTGTGCGGTTGCCATTGATTGAGATACAAAGTGCGACTAGGGTTAGGGTTGCGGTGATAACAAGGTTAAAAGAGCCCAGGAATTCTCTCCTGTCACATTTCATGCTGAATTACTGCTGGTTTCCAGCTGACGATACAGACAATGCACTGTGCTCCATTGAGAATGGGGAATCATTAAACTACATTTATAAGCTATACTGAATATTTGCTCCAGAATTACTGTACTTGAAAGGTTACATGGAAAGGGCTAGGATATTGCATCACGCAGGCACTCGATGCTATATTTACACGTGCAACATAAAAAGCAAGGGACAAAGGCAGGAACAAACAGGGCCCTGGCTGTTCACAAGTGAAGGTGATGGTGCTGACCTTATTCAGGAGTATAATTCGCCTCATCTGAAGTCAGTGAAGACTGTAGCTAACAGGTGAGAAACCTGGCAGCATGGTAAAGGGCACTCTTCAGACAAACATATTCTCTATAACGCTGCTCTTCTTTTATCTCCTGCATGGCTCTGTACAAGCAAGAGGCTTGAAGCTAATCACAAGAGAGACTGGTGGGTTATTCTGCCTAGTCCTTATCTGCACCTGTGCCTGTTCTCTCCTGCTTACTTGGGAGCGTGTAACCACCTTGAACACCCAACAGAGCAGCATGCAAGCATTTACATGATCAAAGGCAAAATGTGCTTAAGACAGACTTTGGAAATCCAGCACAATTTGGCAAACTTCAAAGATAGTTGCCTTTCAAATGGGTTGTGGAGGAGGCCTTGGTAAATTTGAATGGTATGATTAGCATACCGGCTGTTTTTAAAACTGCTCAAGAAGAAGCTGTCTCAAAATCCATTTCCGCAAGACACACGCATTTTCTTTTGGACAGACTCCACTAGCTCTGTTCCTTAAATCAATTTTTCTGGCACAGATTTCTTCTTGGAAGAATGTACGACACCAGCTCAGTTTCCTAACCAAAACCTGACAGAATGTGTGCAGCACAGCATAATGGCATCTCTACTTCATGGCTTCCTGAAAGTTACAGTATAGCAACCTAGGAAGTTAATTTAACTATTCCAGGTCACATCTGTTAAAAGGCGAGCGAGATAACAGAAGATGCCAGGGTAGTCTCCCCAGCACAATGTTCAAACACTGGTGAGGGCCACTGATAAAAGGTTTGCCAAAATGGGAGTTGCCAAGGTCTTAGAGGAGTTTCAGGGATGTGTTCAAGCCTTACTAGATTTAAAGGATGATCCTTGGCAAACTCCCCATGATGCTTCTCAGCATTTCTAGAGCCAACAGTTGTTCCATCTGCCGCTGAGGCCGACTTTGAAGAATCCTTGCAAAGAGCAGCACACTAACTTTAACACTATACAAGAGGGAAAAAACCCACAGCTTTTCAGAAGTGACCTAGATGTTTGCCAGTAGCTTGACACACTCTCAGGTAAGGCTGTCTCCTTGTCTTCAAACACTTGAGCGTATTACCAAAGCTGCGCCAGTGTAAACTGTGGGCTGAAATAGAGATTCGGCAAACAGCATCTACTGAAAGCTTGTCTGAGGCATTAACTGTTCATCTGCAGAGGTGTGACATACAGTGACAGTGAGAAAGACCACCACAAAACAATTTCAAGAACCAAGTGACTGCTGGAGATTAAAAGAACAATGTTAAAAAATGGCTGTGAAACTCAGACAGGTAGTTCCTGAAAACAGATTAAAAAACTAAATTAAAATAGAAATCAGCAAACACAGCAAACTTTTGGAGCTGTGGTACACAAACAAGCTTGGAAAAAGCAAAGGAAGGCTCACAGAGACACAAATGAAGGTGTTTAGTGTCAACATATAAGCGTAAGTTTCTGGCATTGTGACGGATTCGCCAGCATGTTTTCCGAGCCAGGCCACTGCACTATTGTATAAGCTTTATTCTAATTACCGTAGGCTCTATAAAGGTTTCTTTATCATTTAGTATTATAAATAATGGTGCTTCCAGGCTGGAGTTCAAAGCTCAGTATAGCATTCGTGCAACACCACAGGCAGGTCAGGTGACCTTTCTCCAATTCTCCTCTCTCTGGTGCTGAGGACAGACAAAGTGATATGTCTGTCATACGCCATTACCATTAGAACAGAATCTTGTTCTTTTATTACAACTGAACTCTGCCGGATTTCTCAGCAGG
>NW_010408700.1:96713-100794 GCF_000710305.1 Buceros rhinoceros silvestris | reverse complement strand
GGAATGCTAAGTGAAATCAATGTCTTGGATTTCCAGGCTGAGCTTGGAGGTCACAGCCACTCTATCATTTCTCAGCATTATCCCGTCTCTTTCTCTCACTCTCTCTCTGAGCCTCCAACTGGCACACAGCAGATTGAAAACAGCATGCATCACAGGGCTCACGCTGCACAATTTTACAGCCTTTTGGAGTCCCCTTCCTTTCCTTTTGGCCCATTTTTTTTTTAATTGCAATTTGCAAATAAGTTTTGTTTGTGTCCTACAGAACTGCAAGCCAAAGGCACCGAAACAGCTACGAATATGAAAAAGCAATAAAACACAAGGGACAACAGAGCAGATCTTGACAGCTGCCAGTAAGACAGTTATGCTTGACATTACTGGTAGATATGGCAGGCCTTCTAATTCCGCAATTGCCACAAAATAAATACTGTGTCACCTCGGACCTCATCAGACATTCTATTCATGCACAAGAGATCCAAGAACACCACCAGGATTTTAAGTGTAGTAGGTCGCAAGCTGCTAGCCACACACAAAAAAATACCCTTCTAAAATGACAAAAATGTCTTGTTATCATGGATGACTTTTTGGAGGAAAAAAAAAAAGAAAAAGACCAACACCCCAAACCATCATCAAGCGCTGCATGGCTCTGTGATTCCTTGCTCTATACTATATAAAGCAATCACAGAATCATTTGAGTCAGAAGAGAACTTCAATATCAAGTCCAACCATGCACCCTGCACTGCCAGGTCACCACTAAACCACAACCCTCAGCGCCACATCTACACATCTTTTAAATACCTCCAGGGATGGTGACTCAACCGCTTCCCTGGGCAGCCTCACCCCCTCCCCTGGTTAGCCTGTTCCAATGCTTAACAACCCCTTCTGTACAGAAAATTTTCTTACTATCCAGCCTAAACCTTCCCTGGTGCAACTTGAGGCCACTTCCTCTTGTCCTATCACTTGTTACTTGGGAGAACAGACTGATTCCCACCTCGCTACAGCCTCCTTTCAGGTTATTGTAGAGAGTGATAAGGTCTCCCCTGAGCCTCCTTTTCTCCAGACTAAACTCCAGTTCCCTCAGCCACTCCTCACAAGACCTGTTCTCTAGACCCTTCAGCAGCTTCGGTGCCCTTCTCTGGACGTTCTGCAGCACCTCAATGTCCTTCTTGTAGTGAGGGCACCAAAACTGGACACAGTACTCAAGGCATGGCCTCACCAGCGCTGAGCACAAGGGGCAATCACTTCCCTGCTCCTGCTGGCCACACTATTGCTGATACAAGCCAGGATGCTGTTGGCCTCCTTGGCCACCTGGGCACACTGCTGGCTCACAGTCAGACAGCTGTCGACCAACACCCCCAGGTCACCTTCTGATGGGCAGTTGGGAAGAAGAGGCAAAGCCAAGGATAAACTACAGGGAGTCAGAAAGTCTGCCCTGAGGAGAGAAGAAAGAAAACATAGATCCAGAGCTTGATTCATTAACACAGCAGCTGCTGGATCCACACCACCTCTTTCATTCTTTGAACATGTATCTCACTGAGCTGACAATGGTATTATCTATTTGTTCAGTTGTTTTTAATCTGTGCTCTTTTACTGCTAGGGTGAAAACAAGACACTACTGTCAATTCAAGGAATCTTTTCTGACATGATAAAGGACATGGACAGCACGCTAGAGGACACTAACAAAAAGGAAGGATGTAGGTTTATTGAGCTCTTGCTGTCACCAAAATGGGACCTTTTCCCTGAATTCCTTCTTGCTGTTTTGAAACACCTAAGATGTGCCATTCGATTTTGACCCATTACTTTTGCTCAGCTGTGACATCCATGGAGCTCGTCTACTTCCACTGGACGTACTCTGTATCTTTTTTCTAGGTATAACTAGTCATGCACTGATGGCGTTACACAGATGTGACTACAACCTGCTAGCTTGACCTCTTAAATAAGTACAGGCCTAAATGCCCAGCTATGACCAATATTACTCATCAAAGCCCATTGCTTAATGGACAGATTCCAGCCCTGTTCCATGACAGAACAGAATTGCTTTGTAGACTTGTTCCTCCACAAACTCCCACTGAACCCCAGGACAGGATCTGGCCACAGAGGAGGTGCCCTGCTTTCTGTCTCTTGTTGACACACTGGTAACCTGACTCCAGTTTAGCATTCTGAAAGGTAATGACAGTTGTGTGCTGGAACAGGAGCTGGACACCTCAGCCTGCTACCTGTTACTGAAGAAGGAATAAACCGCAGTGTGACAGCTAGGTTCCCGTGCAAGGGAACCCATGGGATCTCAGCTGAGGCTGTCTGTGACTGACATCACATATGCACAGTCGGTTGGTATTTCTGTGCTGAGGTCCTCCCACTGGAAAAATGGCACTACTTATATCCCCCTATTTCAGGAAGCCATCCTGAGATCAAAGCTGCCTGCAAGTGAGAGACACACAGAGACCCTTCAGAAAAAACCACATGGAAGCACCCACACCGTCAGAAACACGACACTGCAGGGCCTGGTACAGTACCTTGCTTTTGGGTGGAGGGCTGTTTGTGCTCTTGTCTGTGTGGATGCTGGTAGGGGATACAGCAGCACCAAGGTTTCCCTGGGGTATGCCAGGTATCTTGCCTCCTGGAGACACTTGCATTGCAGCAAGTTGGGCAGCATACAACTGCTGTAAAAACAAACAAACAAAAAAAGGGGAGGGGTGGTGGGGGAGAGATATGAGAGACATCATCAATAATTAAGTATTTTTCCCAAAATTTCTCCTACTGCAGATGATGTATTTTCCTTCTAATATGTATTTTTATATAGCACATCGGTATATTTCAAGTCGGGAACTGTCATCTCAACTTTTGTGACTCATTCCTCAGGGGATGAATGACAGACGTCATTATGAGAGATGTCCCAGCTTCCCTGTGTGTCCAGGGATTCCAAACAAGGAGCAAAAGCAAATTTTTATGGTTTGCCTGGGCCACCGGGCAACCTTTCCTTTAATGAGATGACTTTGGCATAACAGCATCTCCACCAATAATATGCATCAGCCCCTGTGAAATTCACGTGATGTTTGATATAGCGGTCTCTGTGCTACCATTTTACATTTCTTTATCTTACTTGCTAGGTTTGCCTTGTTTGCACAGGCTGTAAGGTGTTTGGGAAAGGGAATGTCAAAATTTTGTTTAGCGGTTATTGTGAGAGTCCACTCTCAGTCAGGTTCTGGGGAACCACTACAGTCAATATAGATAGATATGTATCAATGGTAATGTATTGTCCATTAGCAATCAGAAGCTCCAATTAAGACTAAGAACCCTTTCTGTGATACATGCAAAGCAGATACATGGTGGCAACGTTCTTCTCTTCAAAACTAAACCAGTAAGGCACGTGAAACACGTATTTGATTATTAGCCTGTGAATACTTAAAATCACAGTCTGGTGCTCTCTGCCTGCAGGTGCTAACAGAGTTTCTGAGATGCCATGTGACACGGGATAACATGCAGGAACATGGAAGCGGAAGTGGAAAAAACCAAGAGGGCCTCACTATAACCAGTCTAAGAAGTCTGGTTCGTGGTGCTTAGTTTTGCTGGTTTTTTAGTAAATTGTATATGCTGACAAAAGAACAAAATCAGGTTGGAGGGCACAAAGAAATGCTAACCCAAACCATCAAGTTTGAAAGAGGAAAGACAGTATTCTTTACAGGAGTATTCCACACGGAGCTGTGCAAAAGGAGATGCTTCTAAAGTGAGTTCAGAATACCTAGGCCTTGTAGCAAACACTTCACTGAATGGGCAAGATTTACTGCTCTGAGTCTTGGACAACCATGAACGTTGTGCTGTGGTTCCCTGCACAAACTCTTCCCTTCACTGGTGCACAATCCTAGCCCCTTCACATAATCAGAAACAATCTACTTCTGCTCTTTTAGGTGTAACCAGGCACCAATTTTTTATTTATTTTTCACTCTTTGTATTATTTTCAGACTTTCTACTCTTTTCGGTTTTGCATCCTTTTTCTTTTCTCTGCTTTGAGCAGTGCTTGTTCCTTGTTCTTCTGTACTTCTTAATCACCATTTATCCATCCTTTTCTGTTTAGTCTCCCTCTCTT
>NW_010408700.1:88461-96632 GCF_000710305.1 Buceros rhinoceros silvestris | reverse complement strand
CTTTCCCTATCACCCATTCACCTGTTTTCTCCTTGCATCTTCCTCAAATTTATTTATTAATTTATTCTGTGTGTTACCCCCAGTGAGTCTGAGCCAAATAAATGCAAATCAACTACAGATGAAAGTCATCGAAAGCAATCCAGCCACAGTCACAGATTCACTTTTTGAATCAGTCACTTTTTGAATCAGTCACAGATTCAAAAGCACGTATTTATCTGTTGAAGTTCATATCCATTCATTCTTTCAAAGGACGACTAAATCCAGCAGGGAGAAAGGAACAAGGGTCTGTGTGAACCAAAGCGGAACTGTAGTAGGCAGTTCAAGGAAAACGAAGCCAGTATGTATGAACTGATATATCAGAAATGCAACAGTTGTTTAAGAAATGGGAAACATGACTAGAGAACACCTCAAACATAACTGGACTCTGACAGGGGAGATCTAGGGAAAACTCTTCCTTTTCTTTCAATCCCTATTGAAAAAATAATGAAACAAATTGAGAAAACTATGGGAAAAAGACAAAAGTCAAAGGGCTGTTGAGCAGGAAAGCTCAACTGTAGGAAAGTTGCTCATGTATATATTAGATATCAGAGAAAATGTCTTCTCTGCAAGTAAAGATAAAAATAACATAGTCAGTTTGGACACTTTGCAGACCTGAACCAATTGGAGATCACTGACAGGCCATACAGGGACTGGCCTGTTGAGGACTGGGCCTCCCAGAAACTTCTGTGAGCCTTTGGAGAAGACTTTTTAAACAGAATCCTTACTCTGAAAAAAGAGGGCAATCTCTACCTCAAATAGAGCTTTCAACCTTCTGTTAAGATCCAAAGAGCAAATCTCAAGAACTAAACTATATGAAATACATGCACAACATGGTGTCCAAGAATCTGTACCATCTTACACCTGTTCAGCGGTCACTACGAAATGTATTGGAAGCCACGAGTAAATAAGCACGGGGAATGAGTTTCCCTCCCAGGAGAAAGCCTGGTGATAAGTGGAATACATGGACTTTCAAATGCATGCCTTGTTCTTGCTTCAGGGACAGGTATACCTCAAGAGAATGAAGCACACAGTATAATGCGGAGTACTCTGGAAGGAGGCGTGGAAGAAAACCTACAAAGCCCTCATTCACGCTTTGTACAAGCTTCTGTCCTCCTGTTATCAGATTCAACATCTTATTTCTACGTAATTCATTCTGAAAATTAAAACAAACATTAAATGAAATTTATAAGAGGTGCCTTGTTAGGGAACCCTCTTAAAAAGTCCCTCCTGCAACACAAAGCAACTGAAAAGAAAGATCAGGTCCAGCTCTAAAGTGAGAAACATGTAGCTTATGGAATTCCAAGGAACTGAATCCTATTTAACCAGTAAGATTGCTTCTACATTCCTCCCCTCTCCCCGCCCATTTCAAAACATGGATAGAAATACAGAAATATACAACACAGAGCACACTTCTTAGACTGTCAATATTTTTGAGCTTTGACATTACTGAACTTGAACAGACAAGTGTGTTGACATATATGAACAGACAAGTTCATATTTAATTGTTTTAGGACATGATGACCTTTAGCTTATACTCAAGGAAAGGGCAATGGTGTGACCAAGTGCTGTTGAGTCAGGATGGCCAAATGACAACAATTTATGCACTAATTTCATACATAAACTGAACTCCAAAAAAGGAACATTTCTAACCCTGCTTCCCCCCCAAAAGTGTCAGATTTTGGAACAGTCTATGAATCAGTCTCTGCTGAAAGATTCAACCATCATCTAAAGTATGCTCTTATACTTTTCACAGTAATGAAACCAAGACCTCAAAAAGAGCAATGAAAATTATGTCGTTCTGTACCTCTTGCTACAATACACTGTTTCTGAGCCTCTTAATTTGTACTCCAAACAGAGACTTCTGAAGCCACTTCCACTACCTTCAGCTAACCTAAAGGCTCAATCTCAAATTCCAGCCCTCAAGGAGGTAATTTTGCTGTGCTACAATTCATACAGGACTTTCAATCTATAGGGTGCTGACCAGTTTATTTTGACCAAGGCATCGAGTTGAAATCAGTGAAGCACTATTGCTTTAGACAAGTTTATTTTTGCTATACATAATAAATAAAGGATAATATTCTGAATTTACTAAGATAGATAATGCTTCTTCGAGAAGGCAGAACTGGACTTCTGAAAATGCAATTAAAAAGTAGCATCTACTGTTTGTTTATAACTAAATAACTATCTTTCAGCTCCCCTGCCCATGTGCAATACTGCATGCCTTGTTAATGTCTTCTCATTAACCTCTTATGAAAATCTGCATGGAAGCAAAATTATCTGAGCAAAACATACTATGATACACTTTAAAATGATTGGGAGATATAGCTATGTTTTTTAATGCTGCCCCTCTATTCTTAAGCTATTAAACAAAAATTCCCCCTTCTCCCTAGGTCACCACCTCAAACATTTATATTTCTTCCAATATATTGAGCAGAAATATTCAGCTGAACTCTCCAAATGGACTAGCTCTAACAGCTCTTGGCTTGATGACTCTGTAGTACATCAATAGCAAAGCCTTAAGGTTAGACCGGCTTCAGAAACTTTCCCCTTGGGCATTGTTGTTACATGTTAACAATGCTCATTACTGCTTTGAGGGTACACTAAAAATGAATTCTTGTTCTATTAATACGGAAAATGAGAAAGAGATTTAATAGCAATTTTCAAAAAGGGCTGAACTAAGTGTTACCAATTACATAGGCAGAGATAGTTGATTCAAGCACCTATAGGCATTTGGATTACAGTATTATCTCTTATTAAAATATTTTTATTAGTGAACAGTAGAGATTAAGAGCTGTTATTAAAAAAACCCACAGAGAAAGAGAGACAGGTGGTACTGGATATCAAATCAGTTACTGT
Source organism: Buceros rhinoceros silvestris (assembly GCF_000710305.1). Taxonomy (NCBI): domain Eukaryota; kingdom Metazoa; phylum Chordata; class Aves; order Bucerotiformes; family Bucerotidae; genus Buceros; species Buceros rhinoceros. The sequence goes on along the minus strand of NW_010408700.1, from coordinate 93,737 downwards.
AATAAATTTGTTTCTGATATAAACTGGTTTTTCAGTGGGGTTACCACAGCGATGAATTTACAAACCAGGGTGCTTAAGTGTTTGAACTGTTGACTGATTCAACACTTCAATTTCTTTGTCATTCTGAGACCCATCATTAAAAATATACACATGAATGGCCCTGTTCTTTGATTTTTGCATAATCTGGGGGGTGGGGGGGAAGTATAAATTGAGCTTCTCTCATTTAGAATACATGAATTTTATTTTCCTTACCTCAAATTTTACGCTTATATAAGGCATGCAAAGTGCTTGATTATGGCAGAAAGAATTAATTTTGAATCTGTTCAGGTGGGGTTTTTTTATTTTAAAAAAAGGGACACACGGAATTCGAAAGAAAAAGCAATTAACTTCAAGCAAACATTTGACATACATCCTACTGTAAGATAGGTTTTAAAGGCATTGGCAACAGAGATAAAAAGTTAACTATAGAAATTAGAATTAAAGCTGCACTCATTAGTGATTCATAGCAATGCTTTCTAGATCTATGAAAAAAAGTCTTCATTTAGCTCTTCATTACATATCTGAAAGGTACAAATGCCAGATTTTCATTTTTTCAGTGTCTAAGTTTCCTACAAAGATTGTTAGTCAAACATTTCAAAGGGACACGCTAATTTGTACATTCAAAACTACAGCAAAGGCTTTAAAGTGCCATTTGTTTGCACCAACTGGGAATTTTCAGAAAACAAATATGTGAACACAAATTCAGTAAGCTCCTTTAAAACCTTACCCAAAGAACCCTTGCAAGGTGAATTTTACTCAGCTTCAGTGCTCGACTTTGCTAGTTTTCGCTTTGGGCTAATTTTGGATAAGAACAATACAGCTTGAGATCCTAAGATGTACTTGAAGTATTTGGGTTTATTTTACTTTATTTTGTCATTTAGAATTCTGAACAGAGTTGGATAATTATTACTGTTTTACTTACCGTATGTCTTTGTAACACCCATTTCCTAAAAGAAATTGCCCAGTGCTGAGGTATGCATATGACCTACAGAGACTCTTTATGGCAGCGGACCCTGCCTGAACTAGTGTTTCCTTTATTCACCAAGCGAAAAATAGCAATCTGGATGAACCCACCCCAAAACTGTGGACCACACAGCGACTGGAGAAGATACACTAAATGTTGAAAAGCTACACTGTTCTCTCCCATGGCCACAGAAACCAGCTAGCTTCCTTCGAAAAGTGCCATCCCAGGTTTGCTCTGCATTTAGCCTAAGGAAGGAAGACAGGTAAGTAAATCATACAGCAAGGAACAGTAATAAATATTTGGAAGTTAAGACTGGGTAAATTAATAGATAAGTAACACGCTGCTTTTTATCTGAGAGTATTGGTAACACTTCGAGAAACTGCCTAGAGAAATGGTGGATTTTGACTTTAAAAGTTCCAGTCAGGATCAGATGCATTTCTGGTAGATGAACTTTAAACAAAGAGTTCATTATGCCCAATAATATTTTACATCTTGTTTTGTCAGACTAGACAATCTAATAGTCTCTCTAGCCTTAAAAAACCCTGAGACTTAGAAATAAACATTAAGAAAAACAAGTTCTCATTAGAAAAACTGTAAAGCATTCACAAACAGAACAAGGTTTCATTTATACACTTCTTGCGTGCAAGTTACAAGCACAGCCTTGAAACCACCATCTCTCTCATATTATAAAAACATAACTTTTAGAATCAGTAACCACAAGTCTCCATAAAATATGATTCTGGTAGCTGATCTCCAGGGCTCCAGGCCCACAGCCCCTATTCCTGAGAATAATCACACTGGAGTCAACAGGACCGCTTTGCCTGTGCCAGGCTGAATGCGCTAGTTCTTTTCTCCTTTGGAACTTCCATGATATGACTAACTGGGGATCCTTGCTATCCAGAAACAAGTCTGGAGTCCAGGTCACGGAAATCTGAATGAGCTTTAAGTATTATTTGAAGTAATAAAGGCTCCTGTCATCATTGCAGCACATTCAAAACAATGCTTGCTGTCCTTGTAAAACAGAGTAAATAAAGTGAAAAATGTAGGTACGATCTATGGTAGCTCTGAGTTCTGTTAGAAAATAACAGAATTTTGATGGGTAGGATAACAATTTTAGCTAAATACAGCTATATTTGGATTTACAGTAGCTTCTATGGAAAAGACATTAACCATAAGCACTCTACAAATGTTAGGAAATTCAGTTTTCCTTGAGAAGCCGGCTTTAATTCTGTCAATGGATAAATGCTACTCCATTGTTAGCAAGGAGAGAATAGCACCCATGCCATCAACTGACCATTCAGGGAGACACAGGAAGACTGTAGGAAACTCCTGATTAGAGCCTAGACCTCATGGCTCCTTTGTTCCATGCCTTATCAAGAAGATGATCCTTCTACAGGATGTAACTGTAGGAACTTCCCAATAAACACCTCCTATCAGAGGCTAATAGGATCTGTTAGTTTCAGTGATAAAATATCATTGTAAACTCTGTGTTTAAGATTGCCTGTTCTTTACAAATGAAGAGTTTTTAACTGGAAGACTGCCCGAGTGGCCTACATATTCATACATACCATGTTCACACCATATGACAGTAATTGAAATAGAGTGACTCTATGGAATGCATATTGGAGTGGAAACTTGATAATATCTTCTGGAAAAAGCTTGTTGGATGAAATGTTGCAGATGAACAGTGTCCCCTTCAAGGAAACTAATTAATATTGTACGTATTGAAAAAAAAAAATCTAGCAATAGTTTATTCCTATAGCTTGTTGTGCAGCACCAGAATCTAACCCATTCTTGCTGACATTACTACTATTCATTTTTACGCCAACAGATTTTCTTTTTTCAGGAAAGAAGATTAAAAATATTCTTTAAAGTAACGACACACTTTTGACAGCAACTCCTCAAGGAGTGTACAGTAAGATGGGCAGTGGTGATGTGGAAGACCAGCAAACAACGGAGATGTGCAATTTAAGAATCAGGGGCATTTGTTTTGTAAACTGTATTCCCTTTATCACTGACTATTCTGTAATGAAGATGAAGTGTCTGTATGAAGGTTCCACATGGAGACTTCTGTCCCAGCACCGCTTTTCCAAATGAGAAGCTTGAAGTCAGTGAAGTGGCAGCGATATTATGCTCTTGTAGGAAAAATCTCACTACAGCCTATTTGTTTATCACAACTCTGTTTCCCAAAAGCTTTTTTTTTTATTTTTTTAATATATATTTAGATTTTTGGCAACTAGCTCAGAGCACCTGACTCCGGTAAGTGTAATTTTCCATGTGAAAGAACAAAATTCAGTGAGTGTCCATTGGACAAAATACTTATTTCATATTACATTGCTTTACTTGACTGGTACTGTATATAATCATTCATTGTTATCCATTAAGTGACGAAAGTAGTTAATAAGCAAACACTGCCAGCAGAATTACCGTAAACAAGGGTCTATATACTTCAGATTGCTGAGCTATAATTAAGGCATTTCACTATTTTATACACATCTCCTTAAGCAACTCTTTCTCCAGTTTTTATTTATAGATTTTCTGTTTGCATTTTAAGTTGTTGTATTCAACAGGGAATTAAGTCAGGAAAACTCTGTGCCTGCTTTAGGACTGATACTGAATTCATTACTTCCAATCTGAATACTCTGTTTCTCCTGAAGTTAAGTGCATAGCTCACAGAAAGATTATGGTCAACTCCATTTCTTATTTTGAGAACACAGATTTGCTCACTTGAATGCTGATACGGTATCAGGTTCTTACATCTTGATGATTGTAAGATTCTTTGGTGACTTGTTGCTCCTCTTCCTCAGGAATAAAGTAGTGAAATAAGTATTTTGCAGTACATGTGGACCGTAGCACTCAGCCTGCTCTAGAAACTCTTTTGTGACAAGCTGTGATAAGAACAGAGACCGAAAATACTTAAGTCCCTTCTTAAACGTAGCAGAAGGATGATAATCACCTACCAGAAACAACAGTGTCATATTATCAAATTATAATGTTTAGGAGAGGACAAGAAATAAATAAAACAACAAAACAAGTTGAAAAAATGTCACTTGGATATTCTTCCCAGGGTATTTCCTAAAGCTACCCCATGCTTATATCTTCACTTTTTAATTATGATATCCAATGGTGAAATGAGGAACGTATTCTTTCTGTTACGTTTCCCTCTTGACATGAAGAATATTTCTGAACCTGGAGTACCATGCAATTGTATCTGTTGTCCTTGGAAGTATAAACTAACATTGTTCCTCAGTAATCTGACGTGTACAGGAGCTCAGCGACATCTACTCAGCTCATTCAAAAGCTTAATTTGCTCTTTGAACTGAGTTGTATTATGTGGTCAAAGGGTCTGGACAAAGGCGCAGGAGACAGAGTGACAAACTCTTAGTCCACTGTAAGCAACTTTCAACAGAGCTCACTTTCATAGGCTCAGAGAGCCACAGCTACTCTCTTCCCATTTGGGTAGAGAGGAAAGAATGTGACATTTGTGCCTTAAAGGGGAACTAAGGACTGCATTTGAGCTGCTGCCCTTGTGCCAAGCCTCCCTGAAAAGAACACATAAAGGAGGAGTACGAGGAGAAGAAGAATATTGAAAGGGAGGGACCAGTGATGGATAGGCCATCTGAGCTGCCGAAGAGAAGAAAACGTACTTATTCAGAGAGCTGAACTAGAACAAATTGATTTCTGGAATAGTTCTGAAGATATTTTTTCCCCCTTCCTTTTCCCCTTAGCAGGGAGCACTAATAACATGTGACGTGGCATCTTTGTTCAGCTGTAGCAGTTATTTTATTTTACTTTATTTTCAGAGGTGAAGAAAGTAGAGCAAGGTTACTATTCAGGAGAAGAATGTCAGTGCTGCAGTGCTAGCTTTTCAATTTGAGGGTTTCGAACTGCAGAAAACTTTTATACAAGTTCTATCAGAGCTCAGCAGTGACCCATTTACCTCTCATACAATTTTTCTTCATGTTCATTGCCTTACATGCTTATTACCCAAGTCCTCCAGAAAGCTAACAAGTCCTACCACGTCCTATGGGATCCCGTTGTGAAGTCATGGTATCAATATAGGGCACCAGTTCTCCTTCCCAGCAGCACAATGTGATCCCTTTCCAAAAGAGCAAAACACACGACCAGAATTGTGGAAATCTTCAGCTCACATGTGCTTTTCCTTTGGCTTTAACCCACACGGAATCCCCTCTTCTTCTAAAACAGCATTTGTGTTCTAGGTATTACTAAAGACAAAGCTTGCAGAAAGGGTCAGTCAAACTTACTAGACCTG
>NW_010408700.1:80308-88355 GCF_000710305.1 Buceros rhinoceros silvestris | reverse complement strand
GAAACTGTAATTCCAATCGAGGACACAGAAATTGCCCCAACTTTGATCTAGAACATCTTGAGCCTTACTGAATCAAAGCAAACCCAATTTGTGTTCCAAACTACAAACCATTTCAGTTTCGCTCTGGTCAGACCCTTTCTAACGTTCTCAACAAGGAGTCCTACCCACTTTAAGCTCAGAAGTGCCTAACTCCAAACTAGCCCCATTGCTATAAGCTGAATAACTTAGACACTGAAAAAACAAATGTGTATTTATTGAATTTGTAGTTGATGACTGGCTACAAAGAAGAAATGTTCAGAGTTTGGGGAGGAGAGCACCATTATTTGTTAACGAAATTGCTGAGGAGATCTGAGAGAGTAGAAAAGCACTCCAGGTCATTATTATGGAGTTTGCTTCTATACATAAGTCATCCTTTAGCAAAATGAAGCAGTAGAAAGAAACAACTCAATAGTTTTCAAGCTTTTTATTCTTCGATTTTTTATGATAAAAATGGGTGCGGTCTGTAAAACTCCCCCTTCCGTGGAGTCCATAAAACTCCAGAGAGGCTGAAACCTCTGTGAAGCTTTGGCAAACTCCTCAGGAAATAACATATGAAGCTGTTTTCTGGTTCATCTCATTATTTCCATGCTTACCCTGATGTAATGGGAAGAGTGACACTTTGTATATTCCATTAGGACATGTACAAAAGTTTAATTCTTAATTCTTAGAGACTTTGTTCCCCCAAGAGTGGTCTCTGAAAATATCTGAAATCCCCCAGGATTCAGCTTCTGACTCCAGCTACAATGAAACTGCAAACACTTGGTCCAATGACACTGGATGGTCAGACTTCAGCCCACGCATGAAAAGCTTTAAATCTAGCCTGAAACTCACGCCAGTACGTCTCTTTTGGCAAGTGCTCTTACTTGAGATTTAAGAAGCTGTAGGCACAATATCATGATTGAAGGTCAAGGGGAATTACATCTTTAACTTCCATGTTCCTCACATGTAATGCATCACCCAAGCACAAGAAGGGCTTATTTGTTGAACTTTGGAACTTCACATTCAGCTGAGAGGAATATGATGGCTGCTTCTAGATTTAAGAATCCATATGGATAACAAAGGGCTGCTGGAGCCTCACGTTCCCACATCAGGTGCGAGCATTCTCCTTCCTAGCATCAATCCAACTAAGGGAAATGCAACCTTCTCCCTACTTCTCCGCTGCCACCCTTCCATGCTGATGAAAGCTGTGAAGTCCCAGACTCTTCCAGCTTACCTTGCCTACCCTATGGGGTGTCCTCTCTCTCTTTACAGCATTTTGTTCTTAAGTCTAGATGGGGTGAATGAAGAAATACGTCTCTCCAAACTCCTGTTTTCCAGGCAAAAAATATGCCATTTATTGGCTGTAACTTCTTAAAGGATTCTACATAGCCACATATTCTACCACTAGTGCCATGGCCTGTATTAACACTAATTAACTAGTAGCAACTTTTATTAGTATGTATGATCAATCCTTGACTATTTATTAAAGTTGATTTTCACATTTTTTTTTAATGGCCCTGAGTAAATTTTTTTAAAAAGATGTAAAACTTGAGTGAAAACAGTGCTTTTTGAAAATTATCCCCTTCACATCAATTTTTAGTATGGGATTTTTTATAACGTAAAGGTGGATCTGCCTGCCCCAAAACGTTAAATACTGAAATTATTGTGCATGCTTAGGAGACATTTTTCAATTGTTAATAATGTAGCTGGGATATAAAAAGAGCTAAGCTGTATTTTAAATTGTTCATCTGGAAATTTGGATTAGGAGGGAAGAAAACAGCAATTTTTATGTTTTAGAAAGCAGTACCAAACCACTAAACTCTTTTCAATTCAAAACAACAGCCAAAATTGATGTAAAATCAAATTTTAAATTGCTTCTGGCTGAGTAGCTGTCTGTAAAGTAGAAGGGGTGGGAGTACCAAAGAGTCTGCAATGGAAACACCGAGAAGCTCTTAACGATAGTCACACTAACTAGAGCTGCTATTGTGAAGTAATAACATTATCCAGAAATCTTTGTTCATTACCTCATTCCTAATGCCATCTCATTTCACTTGAGTTACTTAGGTCTGATGACGGGGTTAACGAGTGAGGAGGTGTTTGAGTGGGTGTGAATTAGGGGTGCTGCTAAAATAGAAGCTATTTTAACAGTTCTGTGTTTAATATAGTCTGAAGCTCTGGACTTTTTTTTCAGGTGAAATACTCGCACGTTCCAAGGCTAACACTGACTTTGGCAGCGGACAGATAATACCTAACTTATTCATATTACATGGAGTATTACAGAGGGACTCGTGCTTCCATTCCTTTTCTACCTCTGTCATTCCACCCACAAGTCTAACACAGCAGGAAAAGCTAACGCTTTCATTTCCTGTGTTCAGAGGTTTTCCTCAAAAATTTGGATATTTACAGTGACCATGACAGAAAACATCGCCGACAGATTCTCCCCCCCCATCCCTGTACTCCACAAGCCATCTTCACATACCGCACAGCAATCCATTACAATATGTTCTAACATCTGCCTCCTCATATGATGTACGATCTATTTGATTGACCCTTTTCATGCCGCTCCAAGACTGGCTGTTCATTACACTGGGAGGGTGAACAGTACTCAGTGCTTCTTCAGTTAGCAACTGGTAAATGTACCTCCATTTCAGCAGACTGGGAATGTCAAGCAGGGGTCCTCCTCACCTCCCTCTGTATAGCAACGACCCACTCCGTACTGTGCCTTCCTTAATCGCTAATTATGTGTCACATCTAAATTCGGACCAGGGAAGGTCTCTTGCGGACCCTCCCATCTATCACTAATATATTAAACATTTCTGCCAATTACATTTTTCCGTGACAAGTATTAACATTACCCAATGTTTGTGACTCCGGCGTGGGAAGCATGAATAATGTAAGAAACAGTACAGCCCTCCATTACGCAGGGAACACATCTTGTTTTTGCCAAAGTCAGCAACTGTAAAATCTCTCTCAACTTCTCCAGTTAATATCATGGCATAATACAGGCTTTTGGTCAAAGTGATCATATTCACTACAATAAAAAGAGCATCTAAGGTAACATAAAAGCACCTCCCAATATTGCAGACATTAAATACAATCCTTATTCTTACCATCTGTCTTTCCATCACGTATTTAACAACACGCACTTACTTCAGGATCACTGAAGTTGATTGTCCAAAGTCATCTGGCATGACATGGAACGAATATGGCTACGAAAATGTAGAGAAGCAATGCACTGACCATCACAACAGGGTACCTCGTCTTCCCAAGGATGGAAAATGCAAAAGACACAGGGAAGCTACACATACTTGGCGGTTAAAAAGCTGACTGCACTGACTCCAACTCAGTGCCTTTCACAAATTCCACCCGCTATGGAAATACAAAGTTAGTTGGCCTTGAGGTTCCATGTCCAACCAGCAATCACAGAAGTATTCGGACTTGCCTGTCCACTGTTGCTTGCTTACTAACTGGAACTGCCTGGGCAAATGAGAAAGGAAACTGAACCACAGTAGAAAAGTGACACAAAGTGGGTGTAAGTGGGGAACCCACCTGATGAGGTCTGAGCTAATCACCCTCAGCTCCCTTTATAAACAATAGAATAGTACCTGCAGCTTTAGGCCAGATGAATTATATACGTTAGGCATACATGGCTAAAGATGATTCCCATCCTACCATCCTGAGTACAAAACAGGAACAGTGCTCAGCGCTTCTATGTAATTTTAAAAATTTTGTGTTAGCAGCTGAATTTTTTAAAGTGAAATATATCTGTCCTCTCTGAAGTTCATGAAAAATACACATTTCCTTTTTTCTTGCTACACACGTTAGATGGCAAATGACTTTGTCTTTCTCAAAGCTGTACACAGCTACATTTTCAGCACAGAACATGTGGGAAAGGGCACATAACTCCCCCAAAGTTGCCTGCAGATTACTTTGGTTTTGTGCAGAGAACATATACGTTAACATAAAGTAGAGTGTGAACCCAAGGAAAATGAAGACAAACACTGACAGCTGGCCAATCCTGCCCTTCTTTACTGTGTTTGCCTCAAATATAGTATGTTTGTAAGAATGTGTGAAATACTTCTGAAAATAACAGTTATACTTGATTTAGTTTTAACAAGCAAAGCCACATACAATTTACAATCCTGTTCAGAAGGATCTGATTTACTAAAATGCATGGAGAGACGTCAGCAAATTCCCGGAAGGAATCAGATACCTGACTTCTTCACTATCTTGCAAATTTTGGAACACGGGTGTCTCATTCTGATTTTTTTTTCTACTATGTCCAAGGTTACATTGGTTTTATATAATAATTTCTTTTTAATTTTTACCTTCAATTCAATGTTCCAAAAAGAATCAGACCAATGCTTACACCATACATGGTATCTTTCTTCCAGCAGTGAGGTGTTACCACACTGACCACCAACTATAACTTCTTTTTCCAACCAAGCTGCGATGTAGAAGAGGGAATTTTTGCCGCCTGCATCCCAGTGGAGATTCACACCATTACAATACAACGGACATATGCTGCATGGCTCATCTCCAATTAAGTAAGACCAATTATGGTAAGTTAACGCTTTGTTCTTCAAATATACTGCTATAATGCAACTCTGAGTCCTGATCCCAGTATTTAACACACTGCAAGCATAGGAAGGATCCACTGGAGCTTCCCACTGCAGAAGAAAGAACTACGACTGGAAGCCAACAGTCATCCTGAAAGGCCCTTTGCTTCAATCTACTGTGCAGGAGAATGATATCGATTCTCACGAGCTAGGAATAAGTAACATCCTAGAGGACATACACGACAGATTTTCTCATACCACTGAAAATATCTTACCTTCCAGTATTGCTTATAATTAGTGTCACTGTCCAAATTATTTCCCTTAGAATCATTGTTCTTACAGATGACATCTATCCGTGTGACATCTATCCGTGTGACATCTATCTATCACCGACAACTCTGCAGACTTCTGACCCTCTTTGAAAGGAAACTGTTGTATAAACTGTAAATTGGTTTGACTAACAAGACCAGTAACAAGTACAAAACGTTCGGCAACAGCCTAATGGGTACTAGCAGGATCACATGACATTTGCAGACACGGGGGGAATCACTTGCCTTAGACTTCCACAGTTAACTGTAACCTCTTTAAATTGAATTACTACTTCTGCAGTAGCAGAAACAAGCAACCCTGAAGATGGAATCTATTCTCATTGGCCTAGAGGAAACCTAAGTTGTCGTCAGCGGTATTATCCTTCCTCCCTCTCCCCTCTGCTTGTCTTTCATATTCCGGTGGCTGTTTATGAGCTCAGCTGTCATTCTTTGCACCAGGGAAAGATAGATGGGACACACCAACCCCAACCTATGTGACCTTTGGATGTGACAAGATTTTTAGGTCAGACCCGCTAAATGGAAGCCTTGGTGTATCGAGGCTTGCCTCAGGGTGAAATTTCCAGTGAATTTATTATCTCCCAATGCCCTTTGGACTCTTCCCACCATCAAACACCATGGCAGCACTCGGAACAGGAAGAAATACATTAACTGGAATCTGATCGTTTTAAAAGGTTACAGCTGCCCAAATATAATTTAATTTCATACTTGCCCTTTGAGGGTTTGGTGTATATTTTCATTTTATGACTGCAAATGATAAAGCTCTTAAGATTCCAGGCAATAAAAAGGAAAAGGGGGGAGAAAGTATTTTAAGGGTTAGAAGTCTATTCAGTTCATAGCCAATGAACAAAGTGACAAATCAGCTTTTTTTTTAATCTAACATTTCCTCGTATTTTTTAGAGTATTCATTCCTTTCTACACTTGATGGTGAACAACACTTTCTAGTGAAATCAAACCTGTAATGCCACCCAGTGTGATACGAAAGAAATATTTGACATGCAAGCACCTACCTATCCTACATCCATTAAGGACCTGATTCAAGGCAGCAATTCATGTGAAGTGAAATGAAGTTATCTGAATGAATGGATGCAAAAAAAAAAAAAATATCAGACTAAAGAAAATGCTTAAAGGTAAGCATAATACTTTGTGTTTTAACCGGGCAGGCCATGGCTTATTTTAGAATCTCTTCTTCTCTAACTTACTTCTGACTAAGCTCAGGTCATGTATACAAGTTCACCTACCCATACAGTATGATCAAAATCAGGGTACCCAGGAGTACTTTTGAGGTAGCACTCAATTTGGTTTTGAGTCCCACACCTGAGCAATAATGAAATTATAATGCGCAAATATAATGGGATATGACATCCTAGTACACAGCACTGGGAAATTATGGTCATTCTCACTTTTTCCCTCTTGAAGGGAAAGCAAGCACCACACGCTGAAACGCAGGCTACCTCACAAATAGAAGCGTGGCCAGCTTGGACTAGAGGTAGGAAACATGGAGTACTCACGTCCTTCACTGTATCCAATGAAAATGGAGTTACCGAATGAACACCACCTCACCATCAAACATTCTGATACAATTTTGATGACTGTTTCCTTTCCACAAAACTAATCACAAGAAAAAATAAAACAGCCGTGGAAAGGCAGAAGGATTAAGTGCGAATGTTGTACATCCTTATTTTCAAAGCAACCATGAGAAATTGCTTATTGCTATGCTCCCAAATCCCTTCAGGCCTCTTTAAAAATCTTTTCCAATCATAGACTGATATATACTGTCCGAACTACTTTTGCCACCAGTATATCAGGCCAGTGTATAACAAGCAGCCATGCTGCCATGATAATGGGAATGGGATGAGCAGGGTTGGTTGACCTAAAACGAACCATATTCCAAGGCAGTTACTGTTGACAGCAGGACAGGGGGTTAAATGTAAGCTATACGCGCATGACATACTGCTTACCCTAAACATCGCTAAGCCCCGCGTTTGTAAAGTAAATATCAGAATATTGGACAAATACCAATGTAGAACTGTAGACTGGAGAATGGAAGAGATATGTGAGGACAGTTTAACCTACTACAAAATGTAGCACACCTACTAGTGTTTCTATTGTGAACTTTCTAATTTTCAGAAGCTCAGAGTTTAACAGTAAAATCAGCATCGGAGATAAAATAGGACTTCAGCCATGTACTTTTGCCAAATTCAGATAGATCCATTTGGTTTCCTTAATGAAATAAATAAACTGCTGTATTCTATGGTAATGGCCCAAAACACTTTAATAACACTATCACAAGTTGTAATGTTTTGGTGCATTAACAGATAACACACTGTTATAATTTGTAAAGAGTGTTCTGAGCCATGAAAGGAAAAAGAAAAATTAGGAAAAGGAAAAGGAAAAGAAAAGGAAAAGAAAAAAGAAAAGGCTGTGTTGCCAGATGCGATTTTCACAATCCAGGTGGTTCCAGAAGTGGAACCTGCAGAATGGACACTTCATCTGCAGAAGGGCAGAAGACTGTTGGGTCTTCCCCGGCACAGCACTTGTGGGGACGCATGCATGGATGTTGCTTTTTGGGGCCCTGAGGGCATTAGGGAGGGGGACAGGTAGCATCCCTTGTGGCACCCCACATCTTTGACGGATTAACGTCATTCCCTTGCACACTAACTGGCAGTTCCAGGCCCCTGTGGGAGAAACAGATACCGAAACCTATAGGCAGGAGCTGAAAAAAGCCACTCCACAGATTTCCCTGAAGACAATCTGACTCTCTCAAAATGCCACGAACAGATTGCCCCTGTCAGTCACCTCTGGTGCAGTATGTGGCACAGCTGTGGTTACTAAACCAAACTACAACTTGCAATACAGCTAGAAGATTGTGCCGTAATGCAGATTTGAAATGGAGAGAACAATCACGCTGAACAGCAAGACACAGAGGGGCAGATAGAGCCGGAAAACGCTTTTAAAAATATTAATTTCTCCTATGAGAGCATTTGGAATTTTCTTTTGCTCTCCTGTTGTATTGATAATCATAGGATACTGACTTCAAGGCTTCTCCCAGCTCAAAATCACACACTTTTAATTTTTTTTCTTATATACATTCTTTTTATTTTGCTTTTCAGTTTGATTCGTATGTTTGTCCATTAGGGAAAG
>NW_010408700.1:77825-80245 GCF_000710305.1 Buceros rhinoceros silvestris | reverse complement strand
AGACAATTCACATAGTAGCTTACTGGCAGCCCTGCTCTCTGTAATTCTAGAGTTTGTCAGTCTCTGAGATAGATGTCTTAACAAATTTGCAGTATATTTCTGGTTTGGTAAGTTCTCTTACCCGATGTGACCAGTTTCTGTGGCTAAGAGGTTAAGGAGCTGTGAACCCAGTAGTCTGCAATACTTTTCTCCTTAGCTATCCAATGACTACACAGTAACAGACACAGAGCACTGGTAGAAATGGCAAACAAATAAGGCAGTTATGCAAAGTGAAGGGGATACTCAGAAGCTAGTACAGGAACTAGATTCAAACTCAGGAGACCAGCAGAGTTCACGTGGGTTACAAACTTAAAAGCTAGTCTTGAGGTCCATGACGAGCTACAGGTACTGCTGCTTCCCAATTTTCTTGTTCAGATTGATTTCACAAAATCCACTGGAATAGAAAACATTAAGATCCTCTGAAAGGAGCAAAGGAATCTGAGGAAACTAAACCTAGGTATTGTGGAAATAACTGCACTCTGACTTAACCTTAGGAACAGGCTTATGCTATCCAGGTATAACAGAATAATTTAGTTTAACACTCTGAAAGTTACATCTCCAGATACCACTCAGCTAAGTTCAACTGATGACTTTGGAAAAAAAACCAAACAGAGCAAGCATCCTGACCTCAGTGGTTTGTTGTCTAATGCTTAGATCTACAGTTTACAGTAACAAGGTACTTCACAGTTACAAACTGTGCCTAGTATTAGCTTCCATTCATAAGAGGTACTTAAATATCCTGCCTGGTAACAGTTCACTCTGTCAAGGAGTCAGACATAAAGACAGGATGAGAACAAGACCACAGGAACTTTTAATGGCTTTCACTGTTCCTGCCACGTGCAATTTATATCAATGGCCAGTGATACTCTCCCCATGTACACATTTACTATTGCTGTTTGTTTCTGCCCTGTCAACTGGAAATGACCTTAAAATTTAGTATAAAAAGAACGGTCCTAAACAAGACTGCAGTGAGAAATAAGACATAAATCTATATTCTTACACATTCATATATTACACCAATCAGCATCTAAAAACAACCTACGTCATATGACCGAGGTACAACAAAGCTAGCAAGTTTTCAAGGAAGATTTTCTTGAGTTAACTTTTGGGATACACGAAATGTAGCAGTTCGATTTGTGGACCTAAAGGAGTGAGTGTCAGTTTTGTGTAAGTCAGCTTGTCTCACTGTTGTCTGCTATTTGTCGCATTGTCCCGCAGCCTCTGAAGAGTGTGCATGTTAGTCATCTGCAGTTCTCCTGGTTGTCTGTCTGTCACAACGTTCTGCTGAGGCACCGGCTAATGCGCAGAGCTCAGCATGAAGACAATGAATTCCAAAAATATCCGGAAAATTCACAAGTCTGACTGCAGATTTCATGTTTTAGAGGAAGCCCATAACTCCCATTTTATGGTTTCAGAGCAAGTGCCCCTGCAGCCAGCCAAGCCCCACTTAGTCTGGTTTCCCGGTTCCCCCCGCTCACGGACCATTTGCTCAGGATTATACAATCTTATTTGCATGATTATATAATCTTCTTTTCAGCAACATCCCTCTGAAAAGAGCAAACAACATAATAGGAAAACCAGCAGCATAAGCCAACTATTTCAAAACCCAGTGTCTGGAATGCACAAAGGGCACAAAGTAGAAAAAAAAAAAAAGTTTGTTTTTTTTTTTTGTTTTGTTACCAGATTTTTCATACAGACCTTTCCAGGGAGAATTAATTCCAAATGAAAGTAAGCCATGAAACACTGCGTTCTGTGAAACTCAAACACTTTCACAGGTCTGCTCTTGCTGCCAGTGGAGGGAGAGAGGCATAATTTTGGTTATCTCGAGGTGTATGTACAAAGGTGGCTGTTTACTTCTGGTGGCTATTTACTACGCTACTTTGGGACAGTATAAGACAATTCGCGGATGTTTCCCCCCCCCACCCCCCTGGTTTAAGACTCTGGCAGACAGGTATTGCCACTGCTGCTATTTTGACAGAGGTCTTGTCCTGCAGCTGGTCAAACTCATAACATTGATACCACCACTCCAACCATCTGAAGTCCCCGTTATATTGCACAGAAGAAGAAACAAAGTCTTAGCTGATATACACGCCTCGAGTTTGCTCTTTCATACACTTCAGACTTTGTCCTAGACAGGACATTGTGTAAGTGACGACTGTCATATTCCAATCTGCAAAAACAGGCTCTTCTGCTAGCTGCTAAAACTACTTATGATGTCAGTTACTTCAGCAATATTCATCTAAAATTAATGCCTTATAAATAATCAAGGAGTAATCTGCTTCCGTCTGTCAGGCTAACCCCAAAAAGAAAGAAGTGTAACATTTTTGTGAGCGAAAAGAAATTAAGGATGACCTGACCTCACAAGTAAGCTTGCCAGACAG
>NW_010408700.1:72840-77755 GCF_000710305.1 Buceros rhinoceros silvestris | reverse complement strand
GACAGACAGTTACTCGCTCTTTCTTTTGCACGTCCTATTTTTCCCTGCTCACACCACGGAGACGTTTCAAACAAATGGCCAGTAATTTAGACTGTCTGAAACGCAGAGGGTTGCCACCCAAAAAAGACAGTTGGGCATATTAATGGCTTTGTCAGGTTTCCAAAGGTTTTTAGTGACTTGTTATCTCTTTTCAAGTTGAAACAGACCTCTATTTATCTAGTCCATAAAGAACAATGTCAAATGTCATGCTTTTTTCTTTTCCCCCCAGAAATCAGTGCACTGCGTCCGGATCATGGCCTGGTATTTTGTTGCATATCACAGTGTGTGCATGGCCCATGTGAAGAAGTGTGCTGAGATCATACATCTAGTATATTTGGTGTTTTAGTTATAACACAAACTAACATAAGGAATAATTTAGAGCTAAAGAAACTTTCTGTAGCTTAAGCCTTTCCATAGCAGAAATTCCAGTGCCTTCCAGTACTTTCAATCTGCTTTTGAAAGATGCTCAGAACTACTGCCTGTTAAATTCCTGTAAATTTAGAGAACATCTGGTTCTAGAATCAGATTCTGCACCAGTTACGAAGATCTGCATCACCTGTAGTATCAACTATTTAATACCTGTGATTTTCAACCTTTTTGGTCTGGGAACTCCACAACCATCTTAGTAGAGATAAAGGCCAACGTATCATGATTTAAAAGCCTACCTACAACAGGTATACTTTTCTGAAATACCTTTCAGACCCATTAAAAGTATTAATGACAAATAGCAGAAAATGACTGAAGTACAATATAATGAGGTATTTAAGGTCACTACAAAAGGCACAGAAATGGTCATCTTCTTCTAATTCGTAGAAGTCACAAAGATAAGAGAAAGCTTGAGACACAGAAAGACAAAGGAAGATGGAAGTAACACAAGAGATGGGGTGAAAGAAAAATTAGAATAAACATGTGCATATGGAAGACAAGGCAAAGGACTGGGTTTCTTCATGCTGGGGCTTATATGTAAAGAGACAACAATATCAAGCTGAAGGCTGGCAAATCTGAAATAACATGGAAAAGACATTGCTTGTGCTATTTCCATTGTCCAAATGTCAAATGCCTTCTGGGAACCCGGGGGGGTGGGGGGAGGAGGAATAATAGCTATATAAGCATCTTGTAACAGGTTCTTCCTAAAGGGGATTTCTTGAAAACTGCAAGGCTCTGATGCTAGCCCATATGGGCTCAGGAAAGTCAGAGAAAATGCTGGCTGCACTTTTTCCAGGCTATTTGCATATGTTCTTTAGTATGCAGAATGTCTCTGTACGTAATTGAATTGTTGTTTTTGCCTCTGTTAATACATATGCAAATGAGTCACTACTGCAGCTGTGCTGTATTAATCATATGTGTGCTTCTGTCTGTCTGCCCTGCAGGCTCAGGGTCGGAGAGAGGGGGAAGAGGGAATTCAGTCTCTTTAACCTACAAGAAAACTCACTCATGCAGACAGAGGTCTGCTAGCGAACAGCAGGCCTGAGTTACAACTGGATGGAAAACAGGCTGGTCATTTTTCAGTCTTTTTCGTTTTTTCATAGATATGGATGGAATCTGAAAGTTACGCAGAAAGGACTGATAATCTAGATAAAACGAATATGCTAGCATAGGTAATTCTTCCCCCTGCAGGGCTGGGGAGGGAGTTGTAATCTGGCAACCCACAGAGTAGCCATGATATTGTTTTACCATGTGTATTCACCGCCTGTAAATGTCCACTGTGCATATGTTCAGACACTCACGGCGCTCAATAAAATACAAAGCATTTATATAGAGTCTGTCATAATGATTGTCTTTTGTAAATTCATTGGAATCTGATACAATGATGTGATCAAGCTTTTCATTCACATCTATTTTGACAGAATATATTGACTTTACCCATAACATTGTATAAGATTATATCAAAGGCAAGTACAGGCTATTTAGACGCCAACTACAAAGTACATTTACTCACCATGAACAAGATTTATTTGAGCTGATATGTTCTGCAGTTCATGCTTTTACACAATTTATCACAATCTCTAGCTCTCAGCAGGTATCCGGAAAGTGAGGACTAGTTGCATCCTGGTGTTGTGAGGCTTGCTTTTGAGCTAACTGGGAGGAACTTTTTCCATTTAAAAACATAGGGATTGCTCAGAAATATTCTTGGTAATCAATAGCCACTCACCCCACACCTTACTTAAACAGTTTAACGAATATTTTAAAATCATCACTGTAACTTTATAATAAATAAGAAAACTTGGGAAGTTAGAGTTTTTGAAGAAAACTTACCCCACCCCCATACAGAGATCTTCACCTTGTTTAGATGACTGTAGCTTCACTTACATGAAGAGTACTATACCCCATTTTTCCAGCTGAAGAACTGGACCTTAGTCTTCAGTGACCTGTTTTTAAATGGCCATCTTGGTTACTCATTTGCAGAACAGGTGGCTAATATCTAGCGGCCAACACATTCACTTACAAAACCAGAAATAAGTGGTGGACAGAAACAGGAAATATACAATCTGCACGACCATAGTAATTTTAAAAACTATTTAAAAAGGCATCCAACAAAAATGTATACATATTATATTGTTTTATTACTCCTATAATTAACATTATTTGTAATGGCCATCAGATACAGCATAGCAATACACTGAGCTAATGGCAGATGGACAATTGCCATCTTTTGGTTACGCTATTGAGAAATGTTGCTTTTCACGTACTTAGCTGTTTTTCTCCCCAGATGTGTGCCCACAGTGAAAAACTAATTCTACTTTTTTACGCTTAAGTGGATTGCATGAGTATTATAATATTGTAATTAAACTGTGCACTAATGATTCATTCCCTACAAATTAAGTCAAAGTCTTATTAATGAGAATAGGTAAAGTAGAAAAGCAAACAGTGAAAGGATGCTGAGTCTCACTGTTGAAAAGCTAGCTTAGATGGTATTTAAAGGCAGACACTGCCCCGTAAATAGAAGGAATAACCTTGCATTGCTAAGAAATGCTTTACATTCTTGCAGGCAAAGAACTGGTTATAGTAATATTTCAAAGAGGTAATGAATGTAGATGGCACAGTAAATGAATAATGAATAGTGTATTGTCATCTCTTGGCTACATTCTGTAGAGACAATAACGGGACATCAGACTTTTCTTCTCTGTCAGAAATAATTCATATAACTTGCGGCTCTGGCAAGTTAGGTCCCCAATACAAGGAAAGACTCAAGCTTTCAGCATTCAGATGTTTCATTACAGTGCTCATCCAGTTTTTTCAGGGTCTTCTTTCACAGATTTGAGGTGCTGTAACACTAGAAAGTCAACTGCTTAACCTGGCCAAAACTGGTTATGTCTACAGATTATAGTAAGAAATCAGAAAGAGATATGAAAAAAAAAGAATAATTAAATGTGCTTGACAATTACTGCATGAAAATATTGTGCCATCTCTTTAAGAGCAAGGGGAAGTTTCTATCATTACCAACATTTCAAATGAAACATAAGGAGATACTTCAGAGAAATAACCTGACCTGGCAAGTAGAGAGATGTAGCTCATCCCTGCAATGATGCAGAAGCCAAAAGGAAGAGGGTATGTAAGAAAAAAAATGGTATCTGACTGAGCAGGCAGTCCTCATGCTTTATTTTTGTTTCATAAGTGACAGATGTTTTATGTAATACTCATATAACCATTGGAACAGCCTATCTTCTGATCAGTGACTGCATACTTGTTAATCAGCTCTATCCTTTCTGTTTCCTTCAAGTAAAACAAACTTGGAGACCACAGAAGATTACGTGACCCTTAAGATATCTAGAAGCAAGGTTTCCAAAGGAGAATTTGTAATCAATCAATCAGACACCTAAACAACAGCAAGATGAACAACTTTGAGAAGCACTCAAAACTCTGAATGGGTTTCAGTTTTCTCAACATCTAGCCACTTATGTCAGTGCCCGCACGTAGCCCAAATTCTTCCAGAAGTGTGGTCCAGGCTATGTATGTTAAATTCCACTGGAATTCAGTCCTTGGTATGCATCTTCCCACACCACTGAAAAGAATAGGTTTGTACTAAGAGAAAAAAATTGAGCCAAGTGCTTCATAAATAAAGTGCAGACTAAAAAACTTGGCCAAATAATTTTTCCACATGTTTGAGGTCTACATCTGCTCATCTTCATCTAAACAGCCAAAGAGAACCAACCAGGATGTAACTGGCTGCTCTTCAAAACTGAGATGGAGCTAAAATGCTTACACACTCCCATGCTGACACAAAGTTCTCCTGATCCACTGTATGACAGTTTTGGTCTTAACATTGAACGCAACCACCGATAATCACGATATCCTCTTCCACGCTAAGACGAAGAGAAGAAAGTTTGAACGTGCCACTCAAACTTTTTGTGGTGTTTTTGCAAGAGCAGATGTTTACAGGAAGTCAGTATTACAACAGGCTCATGAACTCAAAACGTCCACACAGTAACACTACCCGGGCAGCTGTCATTATACATCCAGCATTATCTTTCAATATAGTTATGGGTATATACAGCATTTGTATTACTGCCAATTAATCAGTCGTTGTCACCGCTTGGTTATCAAACAAACAATCTTGGGAAATCTGAACCATTCGCACTCCCAATGGTGCAGATTCCTCTCAATTTTCAGATCAGACAATCGGGTCCTTTGTTTCCTAATGCTCAGAAAGCACTCAGGAATCATTTTTTCTCAGAAAAGGAACCACCAGATATCATTTTATATTGAATTTGCTCAGACTTCTGGAAACATCTATTTCATACCAAGTATGTCCAAGATGACCAGTATTAGAATAATCACTTCAATTTACTTTGTCTAAGACTTGTTACATGATATCTATGCTTACAGCTTTGAATGTTGAGCTTTAAGATAGAGGGATTTAATCCCCTCATCTGCT
>NW_010408700.1:69092-72728 GCF_000710305.1 Buceros rhinoceros silvestris | reverse complement strand
GAACCATATAAGAAAACATGATGTTCACACAAGGTGTACAGCAGTACTTAGGATTCATTAGCTTTATTCAGTAAGCCATAAGGCTATGTGCAGTTTGGTCCTCATCCATCTGAAACGGTAACACAATGCTGTGTCATTCTTGAAGAGTAAGACCCTACAAAATTTACCAGAAACATAAGAAACTCAGGTGCCATCCAAGAGGGACTTCAGTGCAATGAGGGTATATTTTCAGAAGGCACTTCACGCAATATCTGAGGCTGAATCCATTCATTAACAAAAGAAAGCTAAAAAACTTTTTTCCAAAAGGCATTTATGCCATTAAACATGTGTATGAGTGAATATGCAGGGCTGGCAGGTAGCTCATTACCAGAGGACAGGTTCAAGCATGGTGTTACTTCCAGCTTCTCCAACATGTCCCCATCCATCTACTCCTTTTGCAACATCTAACAATGTAAGTTTTAGTTCCCATTCTTATTGAGTCATTAGTCTCTCTGTGGATACTGGAAATAAAGGCAATCACATATGGCTAACTGTGGTGGATATCAGGTGACAGAATCTGTATACCTCAGCGGGGACTCGGAGGCCTCAGATTACGAACCCATCAGTGAGAATCAACAGGGCATTTCAACATGAGAGATTACATTTTCACTGACAGAGAGTGTCTTTGCCACAGGAAAACAATCAGGTGTTAGCTGTTCTTCTATAAATACAGTGTGCGTTTCATCTACCAAAAAAAAAAAAATTCAATTATGACAACCAGGGATAAAAAAGTACTTCCTGTTGATCTTTAAGTACACTAAAGCCATGTCCCAACTTAAAATTCTCTAATGAAATTACAGAGACACGTTTATTGCTACACAAACAAAGGAGAAAAATTCCTTGGCTTTGTCCTCACCGAGATAATGCTGTGTACCAAATTCTGCTGGGAGCAACAAACTGAGCATTGTGTCAGGTTCTTTGATCTCCCCTGAAAACTCCAGCTTTTAGTATACAAAGCCTACAAGATGAGTGACAGGGAGAACGGAAAAGGAAATAAAGAAGATACATTGTACTTTTCTGGCTGTCTGCTGTCTGCTGACCAGGTGACAGAGGGTTTGTAGGGAACACCGTGGCTATATGCAATGCGGGGGAATGTCTCAAGTAAGAGGAGTTCGTTGTTAAAGGTAAAGAGAAGGTAATGGCTGCACATTCGCTCACGCCATTCGAAGGTGGGTTTGGACCAGTTCTTCATGACAAACATCACGAATGTTTCTTCAGGACTGAAGAAACAGTCATCGCTGAGCTAAACTGGATTTGAAGAGTTTGGAAGGAACAATCCTTCTAGGCTAGCAACTACACTAGATTCAGCTCCAGTCACACGAGCACGGGTGAGAGTCCATTCTGAGTACTGTATCACAAAACCTCTCTCGAAGCACATCTAGCCTATCTGGCTCCTTCAAATGGCACCAGAAATTAGGAGGCATGTCCCTTTTCTATTGGACAGGCTGAACCGATAGCTACGACATGAAGAAAGAAAACTTCAAATTTTTTCCAGTATATGCATACCCTTAGAGATCAAGTCTGAAAGATTTGAAGGAGACTGCAGAGTTAGTAATTTGAACCTCTCGTACGGACTGGCTGCCAAACTACCCCTTTGGTTCCAGACTAAATAACATGAAGCAAAACAACATAACTGAATTTGGTCAATACTTCCATTTTATTCTGCACATTTGCACAGAAACAGGAGGCCTTTGAAGTTTTCAAATTTTCCACAACCTAAACTCATCTTAAGATATTTATGAAGTCAAGTCACATTTGCATAAAGCCCACTTTTTTTATAAGGAAACTGTCAATGTGATAAAGCCTATTTTAATCAGAATACTTCAGCCCACCACATGCAGAGATACAGCCCAAAGCTGGTCCTGAAATGAAAGTAAACCACCCTCTGAACTCACTGGAGCACTGCTGCATTATTTCAGGACTAGCTTGAATGACCGCAAAAATAAGCAGAATCAGATTCAAACCTCTATTTTCTTATTGCTAGCTATCTCCTCCTTTGGTTTTCCTTTTTTCCTCTCCTTTCTTCCATACGTGTGTGTGTTGTGTATGTTTGGCTATTATAAGCACTTTATCAATACTGACGTTACTCTTCAAAATTCATTTCAGAGGGATGACTTTTATGGCTTCCATGATTCTTAAGCCGCCTGCAGTATTTGTAACTCACAGAATCAGGAACTAACACACAGACAGTGTAGCTTTTCATGCAAAGGCACAATAGGAATGAATGTGTTAACCTCTGCGGTGCACGGAATGTGTCAGCTTACACACTGGCAGCTACTTCTGTGAAACTCAGCTAACTTCCGCTGGCTGTGTTAAAACTAAAAAAGTCTTCCACAGAACTATGTCCTGCGCTCTTGTATGCTGGCCACGCAGCTGAAATATCTGATGTTGCAGAGAGTCTGCTTCATACCGATGCTGGCCAAACTGAGTTTGAGAATGCATTTTACATGTAATGTTTATAAACGCTGAGTTTTCTGAGTAGGTATAAAACTCTGCTGTGCCATCAGACTTGGCAAATAATAATCAGCATGGAGACAAATTAGCAATGGAGACTACTGACACAAAAGAGTGTCAATCCAGATTTTGTGGAACTAGAGATGATTTCCTTTTAGGCCAGATTTTACCGGGCTTGATACTACCATACATGGCAGGTACCAAAACCCAAACTGTGGAGATAGACATTGCATTTGCTTAATGCCAATGACCCGAAAAGCAGTGTGGGGCTGATCAGGAATACCTGAGGAACATCTGCACTGCTATCATTAAGACTCAAGGACACTCTAATATCCCCAAAATTTAGAATGCTACTGGGACTTCTGAATCAGATACATCTGGCTACCAGGCCAACTCTTTAACTTAGCTCAAAAATAATCTTCAGTATCTTTCCACCTGTTTCCTAACTGCCTATGTTCAATTAGTACAATCGCTAATTATCTGCACTACAGCAGTGCCTTAAAAGTGCTGGGTACCATGAGACACTGTAGACAGGGCCAGCCACTGCTCTGAAGAGCTTACAGCCTAAAAGGACATAACCAGGTTAAGTGACTTTCAAGCAATTTAAAAGTGCTTGTTAGGACAGAGCTTTTCTGCCCAGCAATGCGTCTCCTTCTGCTGGTTTACACCTAGCCAGCCTGTGCAGCCTGCATCAGAACTACCTCATGGAAAAGAAGCAAACATACTGCTCTGGGGAAATTTAAAGCACAAACCTGAAAGTAGTTAAATTGACAATAAAGACGCAAAAGTGTAACAAAAAGTTCCCTCAAGGTAAAACGAAAATGCGTATGATTTGACAATTATTTTGCTTCAGATGCAAATCTCAGGTGAAGAGAACAGACCAAACCCCTTGTTAACTGCACTGTGTTTAAATGGAAGAGAAAACTGTTTTTCATATTTACTTAACCTTTGCCTCCTCTGCATTGTTTCCGGACTTACCTGCAGTTGGAGTGGGCCTAAGCCTGGTGTTGCTGCGGCAGCAGCTGCCATGGTAGTTGGGATCAGCTGAACGGGGTAAGGGTCACCTAAGTAAGAGAATAATAGAGGCGTCAGCACCTTTTATCTACTCTCCACCTGCAAATTAAAGTCCTGCATTCACTCTTT
>NW_010408700.1:56222-68988 GCF_000710305.1 Buceros rhinoceros silvestris | reverse complement strand
ACTCTTTCCAAAAGCCGCCTTTTGTGTGCCTTGTGGAGGCCTAATGAAAAGCTCTATTGTGCAGCCTTTTACTAACACTCTTTTCACAATTCTGGCTGAGAGAGGAATGTGAATAAAAGGCACAAGCAATTAAGGCGGAAACCTCATCCTTTTTCATGATGTATTTAGGGAAATGGAAAAAAAAAGTGCACATTGATCAGAAGGCTGCACTTCAAATAAAAAAAAAAAAGGAAAGAAAGAAGATGGGGGTGGAGGAGAAGAAAAGGAAAACAGTACAACCTTGATAAGATCACAGCATTAGATGGGGACAAATTTACAAGCTTGTCCAGAATATGAAGTTAACCAAACTCTGCTCTCTGTTAGTAAACTGAGCCTCACACAGATCAGAAATGGCACTCCCTGGACTACTGTGTTTTCTTTTAGGTGAGAAAAAACGTCTTGCTTTAGTCTCAGGTTTGATACTACAACAGGAAAAAGCACGTGAAGTTAAGTAAATCAGACACAAGCCTCTGAAATCCCTGCACCAACTCCACTCCACGACCTGTGATAGAATTTTGCTTCTGAGGGAAAACCGCTGCAGTTTTACTAAGAACTGCATTGTGCTGAGTGAGATAAAGGGACCCAGTAAAGGTTTAAGGAAAAGTTGCAAGCGTTTATAAAGGAAAATTACCTGAGATGGCAAAAATCAAGATGGAGACAGGCATGTTTTAATGCGAAGGACTGCTCTCTTTGGTCACTCCTTACATACCTGATTTGTTAAGATAAACTTCGTTCTAGCCCATCAACCAAACTATTAAGAAAACTGATAAAACCAATAAAAAATGTTACATGCATCATACTGCTTCTCCAAAGGATAAAATGTTTAAGCACTTTCCACTCAAATAAGGATCACGAGAGCATTTCTGTATGTCCCTATGTTCTGGTAGCGTGCATGATTTCTGTAGAATTGAGACAGCCACTTGAAACGAGACTATGAAGAAGGCAGAACACTTCATCAGGAAAATCTCCCTAAATGTTCCTGTACATCTCATTAGAGAGACAGATTAAAAGTTTTCCTCCTTTACTGTGTTTTTTTGAGTGAACTGAGAAAAAAAAAGACAAATTAAGATGGCAATTCAGGCTGTACTGTACAATCATTACGAGTTATTATTGAATTAAAGTTTATAATGGTATCAAGCCTAAGTTACAGGAAACAGAAAACAAAGGAAATTTACCTCATGTTTTTGAAATGTAAGAAATTAACTGTGTTGGTGTAGACATGTTCAGGAAAGCTGCAATGTTTATAGTTCCTTTTTATAATGCAACCTTCTTTACAGAGATCTTTTCATTCAAGCATTCTGATCTCCTGGTAAGAATTAAATACCGCAGCTTCTAGAAATGGGGAGCCAGAAAAAAGTTGGGCTGGCAAAGCGTCTTAACGGGTATTTAAATTCAATAAGCGTACCTGCTTATTATTTAAGATTGTCTTAAAAAACTCTTTGCTGACAGAAGCCTCCCAGTCTGACAAGGCCAGCCAGCCGAGCGCTGGGAATCTGGGCAACCCCACTCACAAATGTCTTCGCCGCAGCACCAGGCCACAACTTCTCCATTTATTTATTTATTTATTGTCAACGGGCAACAGATTCCCTGACTTGTGAGTGGTTCTCACAGACTTCCTGGTTGGTGAGTGGTTTTTTTTTGCCCCCAGAGGATGCCATTGTTTCACACTTTCCAATTTTACTTTGCTTTAACTGAGACATCCACTTTCCACTTCATACTGTGGACTGAATTAAAAATTTCTCTGACTTGATATTTTTTGGAGAGTTATCTTGTGACCCAAGCAGTGGGCCTTAAACACGGGAAGACATGGAGAAGAAAGAGACAGGGGTCAAAGACTCAAGGTCAGCGGTGTTTAGCTGGTTCCACACCACTAGTAGCTCAAAGGCTAATTCCAGTAACTTTCTGAAAGACTTCTCTCCAGAAGAGGACATTTTGTTCAAGAACCAGCCATGAAAAAATATTACAATTATTGATTTCTGATCTGCAAACAAAAGAACAAGGGAAAAGTTTCTCACTAGAACGATTATAGAGCCCATTAAAACTGTAAGTTATGAATGATTTGCAGTAAAACACACATATTAAAATATTTACTTCCATGCACCGTCCCACACTCCTCTTCTCTCCATACACATGTGTAAGCCTCAGCTAATTCACAGATCCCACTATTCTCACCTTCCTAAACAGCCAGGCAGATTCTCAAACCTTCATCTACTGTGGTAATTCTTATCCTTTACAGTTCATTTGGGTGACATATGGAGATGCTTGTCAGAGAAGTCCCCATGGCCACGTGCATACCCCACAGCCGTGCACACGATCACAAGCACTGGCTTTGGTGCTGTAGGTAATGCTTCGCTAGAAGACCATGCTAGAAAGTAACTACTACACCAATACACCTCAATGTAGTCTTCCGGAATTCTTAGGAAAAAACTTAAATTCGTCCTAAAACCAGATTATAGCTGCGCAGAGCTAGGCTCTCCTGTCTATTAGGTTGGGTTTTTGTTAGTTCACCCTTCAAAGGGTTTTACGTTTTTCCCATTCTCCAAAACATTTTCAACAAACAAAAACCCAAAACAAACTGAAAGGCTTCTGTAATCTATCTTGTATCTTTGCATCGTTATGCTTTAGTAATACCCTCTGCTATCTTGTGCTTATCATAGCGGTTTCACAATCCTTTTTATGAAGAAAAGTACACCCCACCTGTGCTGTGACTCTTTCACAGTATATCCACATTAACGCTCCCACGGTACAGACACAGTAGCAGTGAAGAAGTTAAAGGAAGGTACAATAATGAGCAAGAGACACCATCAAGATTAAGTCCACTGTGTTTGCCCTGGTACCAATGTCTAACAAAAGATTGCCTCTGACTGAAGGAGCTTACTGTCCACAGTAGACAGAATACAAAAGAGCACGGAATACGCTCAAAACGCTGTGCCATACCCATTGGCATTCACAAGGCCAGTGGAAGAGCCAAGATTAAAACCTACAGACAACTCTTCAGACAGGGACCTTCCCAGTGAAGGATCCAGGCGCTACATCAACGAGGAGGCCAAGCACTTATAGACTCACATCACATGATGCAGGAGCAACTGCCACCCCTCAAAATACTAACAAAGGTCTCAAGTCTCCTCTGAAAAACATGTACCTGCTCATTCTTTGATGTTACTCTGGAACACGGTACATCTTTCTACTGTCCTTAAATTTATTCCTATATCAGACTGAAGGTTTTGCCTGAGCAGTTCTAGTTAATTCTGAAGTCTGGGAAATGCAGCTTTTAACTATCTTATTTCTTCTTCAGTAAATATCTTCCTTTTAGACATAAAAAGTTACTGCATTCTTTTTCTCCCCCAAGCCCCAGCAACATTTCAGGAATGTGAGGCAAGATACAGAGTTAGTAGAAATCGGTATTTCCCAAGGCATTCACAAGTTTGCATCACTGAAAACCCCAATAAATCTTCAAACATACATTTAAAGTCACAAAATTTACTATTAATCTCCTAATGAACACAGGCAGGAGTGAACCACTCTGCATCTTTCAGCTAACAAAAGAAACAATTTGTGCAGTCTTTTCATGTTCAAAACTGTCTCTCATTATGTGTGGACTTTTCTTATAAACAAAGCACCAAAGGTAAGTTCTGCTGCTGTTGCTTTTCTTCAGTACGCTACATGGAAAAATCTGGAGCAGGTCAAGGGCTGGGATTTTTATTATGAGAATAAGGTAAAAATTATTTTGTTAGTTGACACTTCTCAAATATACAGTTACTTTGCAGCTACTTGGTGACACCACGTTGAAGAACAGAATTATTCAAGACTGACTACATAAAAAGAGCACAGAAAGAGGAATGTGCTAGTAATAGAGCACCTGAAGAAGTCAACGGGATATGTTAGCCTAGGGGAGCTGGTGGGGTATGTTAGAGGGGTTGGTGCACACCATGAGCAAAGGACAACTCCAGAGGCTCAGGAAAGAATGAAGGCAAGGCTGAACCCTCAATCCTCTGCCAATTCTTTATTTCTATATCCTTCTTTTGGTCCGTCTTCCATAAACATAGCCAGAACCTCTTTCCTGATAATTTATGCGCTGCAATTTCTTTCAATTTCAAATCACACCTTCATCCTTGCCCAAAATAATCTTCCAAGTTCTTGCTTACAAGAGGATTTTTCATGAAGTACATTCACTTTTAAACCACTCCTTCTATGAACTCTCCCTATCCTCCACTGAAAACACTTTTCAGCGAAAGTAAGTTGTGGTACAGAGCCAAGTGGACATCCTGTCCCAAAATGCAAAATAACAACCCTGTGTTCGGAGACTTGATTTTCAACTGCCTAACTACCAAGCTCATAGATATTAAATTATTATATACCTGTGAAAACATAACATTGGCTCTAAAGTCACTTATATGTTTTGAGACGTTTTAATAAACTCAAAGGAGTTTATTAAGTTAAAAAACATTAACATTTATTTTTAAAAAAAGAAAAGAAAGCATAGGAGCTAACATTATGCGTGTTACACCATTCACCGTAAACTCAAGATATTTTTTGTATTCCTTTTTCTGTCACTCATCTCATTTATTCTCCTTCGTGGTGTAATCCCCCCTAGTGTCTTGTCTTGTCTCCTGACAGGCTGCAAGCTCTTCAGAGCGGGCACAATTGTCTTACTTGCTATATAAATCAAGTTACATGCTAATGTTAAATTATAATGTTTTGACAGGATTTTTAAGTTGAACCTGATTATATGAAACAATAGAACACTCTGGGTTTTTTCCTGAAATTTTCTTCTGTAAAAGAAAATGATACCAGAAAAGGAGAAGTAGGGGGTTTATTTCCCTTTTTTTTTTTTAACTGACTGTTTTCCTCGTACCTCTGTTTCAGGGACAAGTGAAAAAAGTTGGAGGTCATGGAAAGAGGAGAAACCGCCCCCCCCTCCCCCCCCAAACAGTGTAAAGAATATAAAGAGCAGGAAACAAAACCAAATTCTTTAGTTATAATTTCCAAAAACAGTATGCTAAACTAAATTCCATGAAGAATACTGTAATAAAATATTTTGTTATAGTAGATTCAGTGGAATGAAAAGGAATCTACAATATCTTCCCCCCATTTCTGACAAGCTCAAAAAAAAGCCACAATAATTTTACACTCAGTTTCTCACTTAAGCATATTTATAATGAATCATCACAGCTGATCGCTAACTGGCAGGTAAGCCACTGCATCTCTTCTCACCACTTATTCATTCTCATCACCTTTCATTTTTTTGGTGTGATGGTGGACAGGTAGAAAGAGTAATGGGAAGCTGTGAACTTCAGTATTCCCCAACTTCCGGCTCTAGGCATCAGGGATTTAGAAAGCATATGAGGAAGATACCAGGAAATCCAAACTGGTTCCCCGATTTTCTTCGAGGATAGTTGCAGACAGCATCGATGGAGTGCTGCCTACAAGAGATTAGCCTGTTTTGTATTTTAGAGAAATAATTCAGTTTACAGAAGGGATGGCTTTGGAGGAACCTAACTAAAAGCAGCCTTCCAATTCCTATGAGGAGATCAACACGACAGGGTCAGGCTCCTCACGGCAGTGCTTGGTTAAAGGACAAGAGCCAATGGACGTAAAGTGAATCCAGAGAGGATTAGATGTGCCCCATGAGGACAGCCAGGCGTCGAAACAGGCTGTCAAAACAGGGTTGTGCAGTCTCTGTCCTTGGAGGTTTTCAAGCCCTCACTGAATAAAGCTCTGAGTGACCTCATCTTGTCTCCTAGATGACCCTCTTTGGAGGAAGAGGTTGGACTACAGACCTTCTGAGATCTTTTCCAACCAGAATAAAACCATGATTTCCAGGGTGCCCCTTTTTTTTTTTGTTTTACATACGCTTGTTGAATAAATGACAGTTATTCAAAAGCTCAGAGTACCAGTGAAAGCCAATGTACTTCCACAGAGGTTTGTATGTGGTCATGAATTAAAAAATCAGACTTTTATTTGGTTGCCCAACTACGGGTAATAGTGCCAGAACATCAGACATCTTTTACGGCCTAGAAATTGAACTGCAACTATCGGACTGTTTTCATGGGACACCACTATTTTGCTTTTATTAGTATGATTGTGAGAAGATAGATAGATTAAGGGCTATAGGATTCTTTCAATTAGAAATAGCTCTTCTGTTGTGTTGCTATTTTCTGCAGTCTTGATGCTTTCCATTGCATTTGCAGCGGTACAGAAGTGACACATTCTCGTGTATGCTAAAAGGCAAAGATGTTACCAAAAATTCCTCCTTCTTGCTATCCACAATGTTTCTATCCACAATGATATTACTCTTTTCTTATCCTGGAGGAAACATGAGGGTTTAGTCATATGCTCATTCTTTTCCGAGGCATAAACAGTAGCCCTGAAAGATGACTAGCATCTTTATAAAGAAGCTACAGTATGTGGTCCTCACAACACATGGTTCCTATTTTTGTCATTCTGATAAAAGCATAGCAATGTCAATATTTTTTTCTTGTGATCTGGTGATTGTCAATGACCTGTGTGTCAGCTGATACAGCTGACACAGTTAAATCAGGAATTAGCACTCAGTCTCTTTAGAAGCCAGACACATGGACACTGAGCACCAAAAAAAAATTAATAAGAAAGTCCACATGATACTCCATTAAACAATGAAACATGTGACTGACAAAAAACCAGAGATACATCAGCAAATTTCCCTGAGGAAGTTTATGGTATTTAACTCCTAAACATTAATTTTATTGTACTCTATGAGGAACCAATTAACTGAGAGTTTCATTTTTATCGGACATCAGAATTATTGTTCAGAATATAGATGAACAGTAAATTCAGCATATTGTAATTTTATTAGGCTTGGCTTGTTCACCTCACACATTTTTGCCAGTTTTAAAAGGTAATTAGATATTTCATCAATAACTTGGTGTGCATTATTTTATAAGGAACACTTGCAGCAGCAATGAGCTGGTATGTAAGACACATACAATGTACCTATTGTATATTCAGATTTTTCCCCCCTAATTGGATACGGTTGAAATAGTGATTAAAGCGCTTTCAGAAAACCTCGTGTTGATGACATCTGACTGGTAACACAATATTATTTGTTACAACAAATTATCCACAGGGGAGAGGAGAAATGGGCAATGAAAATCAATTATGTTTTCCAAAATTTGGCATATTTCCACAAAAATAACACAGGTGTCAGCAAATAAAAGGCTACCTAGAAGATCTTCTGAAAATTTGCGAATAATCTGGAAAATATATTTGGGGTAAATCCCACTTCCAGAAATAGAGGCTTAGTAACTACTGTTTCCTGAGAAAAGAAAATAAACCCAAAAATTCACCATATAATTCAATTTCTCGCTCACCTCAGTTTAGAAAAAGAAATATGTTGTTCTTTACCCTACAGAGAAGAAACTATCTGGAATTCAACAGTTTTGATCATATTGAAAAACCTCATAATCAAAACATACCACGCTGCCCTAAGTGGTTAGCCAACATGTCCTTTCCTTTATAAAGGGACCAACAAATGCTTAAAGAAGCGATGCAGCGAAGTTTCCAAAATTAATCTTGCTTAGCGCCATAATTTGGGAAGACCCACCTGCTTTACGAAGTTTGGGCTATTCTGCATCTTCTAGTGGGAAGCTAATTGTAAACGGTGCTGGAGAGTATTCTGTCCTGGTGCGTTCTGCTGCCTGTGGTCGTTGAAGAATACTCAGTCTACCACTATTCTCAGCCTAACTCCTTCTGTCTTTACTGTAAATAGGTCCCCAGAAGCGGCACCTTTTGCTTTCCCAAATCTTTATTTCATTCCCTTTATTATCTCTTATACAGGAGAGACAATCATGTCTTAATATTACTCATACAAATCTGTAGATATGTGCATCAATAAAAGGATCACACTACCTACAGCTAAAGAGCAGCCTCCTCTGAGGCAGAACTATATGTCGTTTTCAAAAAGCACAATACAAAACTTCTTCTCTTCTATTACTTACACTGTTTTTATACTTTCAAAGCACTTCACAAATATTAATTAGCTCTAAATAAATTCTAATTATCTCTAAGCGTGGCCCTAGCAGATCTGTATCATATGGTATGAAATTAGACTCCAGTGAAATCAACAGCAACAGCTCTTCAGACCTCAGCAGAGCTGACATTTCACTCTCCGTTGCTAAAACGATGGGAGTCATGTATATATCCTATCTAGCAAGTATCACAAGTGGGGCTGCACTAATAATTTGTAGTAACAAATGATAGGGTCAAGGAATGCTGGCTGAGAATAAAAAGAGAAGGGTTAAATTGCATAGCATAAATGTGGGAGAAGCTTTGACACACTCTGGGAAAGGCAGTCTTCGAGCTCTGGTTTGTTCCAGCATCAGCTGAAATGGAAGGTGCTCACCTGCTGCCAAAACCAATTCATACACTTACGATACTCGGGTTAACTCCTAATATCTGCTCATGCCACAGGACACTATCTTAGTTAAAACCCCACTTTGAAACAACTCATCATAAAGAGATTTGCATTATCCATCTATATAAACATTACATATTAAGTATATAATAAAATACATACAAAGAGGTTTGCGTAAAAATCAAAAGTACTTAAAAATTCCAAACAGCACACAGAGAATGGATAATTAGTCTGTAGCAAATAAGCAGGTAGCCAGTATTGTTCTTGCTAATTGTGGACAATAGAGTCTATCACATACCATCATTTTATTTTTTTGGTATGAAAAAAATGCTTTGGTTGCAAATAATACTAAATATCTTACACACCATGCAATTATATTTAGGTATGAAGGTTAAAAATCAATTGGAACCATAGATTATGAATCTTTTTCTCTAATACAAATGTAATCCTCATAGAAGTTTCTCCCTTTTTCCCTGCCAACTTTACCACCACTCAATATGCCATAGAGAAAAAAGGGTAAGTGTCAACTTGTGTAAATTGTCCCTTATGTAATGCAAACCATCTGTTTAAAAAACAAAACAAAATGAAAAACCCAGCCACTCCCAAGCATGATCTGCTATGGAGAAAAAGAAAGAAAAGGGTATTTACTACAGCAAGTTGGAAGCCAAAGACCGTGACCTGCCATGTAACCATGGAGAAAGTATTTACCCCTCTTGCCCCTGTATCTACCCAATTTTGCAAAATATTTGGAGAAGAGAATAATTTGCTCTGCATGTATTAGAGATTGATATTGTTACATTCTTTTGAGCATTTCAGCCTTCTAGAATGCTTCAAATCAGGTAGGAATCCAAGACAGAATAGCTCTCGCACAGTGATACCACCACTGAGTCAGAAGGTGCCCGAGTCCCCAGCCACTGGATCCTGGCAAAGTAGAGGGGGATAAAGTATCAGTATACTCTTGCCTTGTTCTACTCTTCTGTATAGGTATCAGCCATGAGAGGAATCTAAATGGCCCCCTGCTATGAACTGTTATGACTATTTTTGTGTTATCTTCAGTCAAATCCTCAGAAAAGGCAGTATGTGTAGAGCAGTCTTCCTTTCCCCAGTCTCTTTGTGGACAAGCTGTTAGCCCGTTGGGAAGCACTGTGACTGAGGAACCCTAACACATACACTCTCTGAAACCACGGGGAGACGTACATTTGACCCTCTGTTGTTCTAACATGAACAGGTGAATCAGAAAGCATTGAATAAGTTAGTTTCGTTTCACTATCTAAACTGAATGAAAGAAAAATAGCAGTATAACTAGTTATTCATCATTTTTTCTCTTTCATTGACCCCAAGGCTTGATCTCACACTCTCTTCCAAGCTGCAGCTGTGCTGGCTGAAGAGGACACCATCTCCAGTCACAGCCCCCTGCCAAAGGTTACCACTGTGACCAAGCTGTTTGTTTAATCACTTCCCAACATGTTTCCATTAAAATGAGCCAGCTCAGCTTAAGCAACTTCAACAGAAAGTCCTTGCTATTCCAGCCTGTACTAAAGCAAGTTAACGAGTGCTTAACCAAGAAGCTTGGCCAGTAAGTCAGAAGTTAGAAGCACAATTATGAGCAACTGGAGGCAGTTATCTCTTCAGCTACTTGGCCTGCTTCTGTCTGCAAGTAACCCAGTCATCAGGTGTGACCAGTAACACAGCTGACTAGAGATCTGAAGTGCCTTCGATGACATGCTGCCAATTTTAAGATACCTTTTTAGAGACACGGCTTTTCAAAGGGGCAGAGAACTTCAACAGTATAAATGTCCCTTTGAAGGTGTTCCCCACTGGATATCCACAACCAAGGTACTCAGCATCACTAGCTAGTTAGGAAAAGATTTGTTATAACAACAATTCCTTCTTCCTTCTCCCCCAAATTTTCAAATCTCCCTTTTATCCAGAACTAATATGTGAAAATTTTCACAGTTCTTTGTTATTTGTGACTGGAACTGAATTTTGGAGATTTTTATTGTTTTTCTGTGCAGGTTGTTAGGGCTTGTAAATAACAGAATTCCCATCAATCAACCATACCAGACTCAGATCCTAGCAGCTTTGTCCCTCTTCAAATGAAGAGAATAATTGAGGATCTCCATTTCCGTGCATAGACTTAGCTAGAACATGGATTTCATATACTTATTTTTGTGCGCTTGTGCTTGTGTAACTCTTCCGAATCAGTTTCCTACTGAGTTATCTGGGACTTGCTTGTTCTACAGTTGTCTGCCTCTAGCATGGGCGTTTAGCTTTATTAAGTCCATGTCAGCATATCCATCTGTATCATTGACTAACTCATCAGTTGTTTTGAGTTACTCGGCACTTGCCACTGCAGCAGTTCCATAAAATTAGAACATTAAAAGATTCTTTTAGTTAAGTGGGCTTAGTCCACAATTTCAGATTTCTTTCAGTTTCTGTAACATTGTAGACACAGTACCTGAATGTGAACTGGGGTTTCTTTGGCTACTAATCCTTTCTCCTAATATTTTACAGAATGGGACCACTACTGAAAATTACTGTTCAAAACACTTCGCGTCCCTCAGCAGCTGCAGTGGCAAGGCATAGGCTCATTCAGTTCTTCCAGTGATTTCACACTCAGCCTCTCTCAGACGGGAGAGGTAGTGAT
The DNA here is from genome assembly GCF_000710305.1 of Buceros rhinoceros silvestris. Lineage (NCBI taxonomy): Eukaryota > Metazoa > Chordata > Aves > Bucerotiformes > Bucerotidae > Buceros > Buceros rhinoceros. The sequence goes on along the minus strand of NW_010408700.1, from coordinate 57,910 downwards.
TCACATTACAGAATGTTTAACTGAAAGCCACACTGAATATGAACGCTGCCATAACTGTAGGCCTGGAAAAGGTCAGGAAAGCACCCCATTAGGTATTTGTGGCAGACTAAATTAGTTCCATGTTAATGAAGTCTGGTTTGGATAGAAAGAGTCGAGATCGGTTTTTCCCCTTCTTTTTACTGCATGTACGTTAACTGTAAGACAATCCTATAGTTCCTTATATCCATGAAGTACGTATGACATTGCATGCTTGTGTAACCTTGAAAATGAAAAACAAAAAGAGCAAAGTTGCTGCTGCTCCTGGCAGTAAGGCTTGGAATTAACAACATGCCAAGGTCTAGGACTGAGCAGAAGCCAGTGGAAAAAGGCAGCTCTGTGTTTGGTGATTCCCTGGCATGTTTGACTGAATTTGACTGAGAAGCTGAGGAAAAGTGATAAGTAGTCCAAAGGATTTTTTCTTTTCACTCACAGTTTAGTGTAAACGAAAAAGCATATATGGATTTAGCTACACCTAGGAAGCTTGTGGCAATGAAAAACATATTTGCCTTAAAACTGTAACATGTTCACATCAAATAATGTTTTTGACAGGCTATTAAAACATATTTCTCCCACTTTTCTGCTTGCCCTTCTACCATATCTGGGCAAAGATATGGTAGATTATAAACCAAAGAGCTTCGGATAAAATCTTCTGAAGCACCTGAGTGATTTAGGAGACAGACAACTGTAGAACAAGCAAGTCCCAGATAACTCAGTAGGAAACTGATTCGGAAGAGTTATACAAGCACAAGCGCATGAAAGTAAGTATATGAAATCCATGTTCTAGCTAAGTCTATGCACGGAAATGGAGATCCTCAATTATTCTTCAACACGTATTTATTATCATCCTGTTGAAAGGAACACGAAATCCTATAGAAGGCTTAAATGAAATTAAATTAAAAAATCTGAGGAGTGTAGAGAACAATATAAATCTTTAAAATATTTTTAAAAGTAGATGTATTTTTTACCATTAGGCTTTCATAAATATACTCGTAGTTTGTGTTAGTCCATCAAACTGAAAGACATATGCTATCTCTGATCTCTGTGCAGAATCCCTGTTGAGATTAATGTGAGTTCTGTGTGAAGAAAGAGACTAGAATAGGCCCTCGGTTCACAAATAGTAAGCAGGCTGCTTCAGGAAAAAAAAAAAAAAGAAGCCAAACATATTTTCTTACAACAGCGTTGAAATTTATTGGGAAGTTTCAGATAGTTTCTCTTCAGATATATGTATGTATGTGTGGTCAGAAGTGTATTTACTTGTCAAAAAGATCTGTCAGAAAGAAGGTGCACAACTCCACTCATTCTGTGAAACGTTTTGCTGTTACACTGACACATATACTTCATCCCTGGCAATCTTTTCTCATATGGTAATAACTAACCCTCTATTTTACACTCATCTGTGCAAGTTAATGGCTTTGTCCATCAGGCCAGAGAGGTAGTATTTTCATACAGGTTGGCATGAAATTGTACCCTATACCTACTTCCAGCTAAAAAAATCTACAGGACTTACTGCATCCCGCTTTGTAGCTGAAACCAGGAGGAAGAAGGAATCCTTGCTGTGCAGCTGCTGCTAGGGTTCGTTGGTCTGGAGGGAATACGGGAATCATTAATGGAGGCAGCTGACCCTGGACCTGCTGAAAAGGAGAGGGAAG